>NC_064810.1:43716880-43888246 GCF_023721935.1 Panthera uncia
TTCTTTCTTTCTTTCTTTCTTTTTCTTGCTTTCTTGCTTTTTCTTTTTCTTACTTTCTTGCTTTCTTGTTCTTTCTTTCTTCCTTCCTTCTTTTCTCTCTTTCTTCTTTCTTTTCTTTCTTTCTTTCTTTCTTTCTTTCTTTCGTTCATTCAGTCTTCCTTATTTTCTGACACTACAAGATACTCCAAGCTCATCTTGTACATTCTTTGCCCTAGTCCTTTTCATAAGGATTCTCAGTATATTTTATTGGAAAATGGCTTTAGAAACTAATACATGTGTGTTAAGTGTGCTAGTGGGCTGTCATTGTTTCTAGGTCTGTCAGCTGACAGGACAAGGAAACATATGTGGGTATATTAACTTATTATACATATATATACATATATGGGCTCATGTTGGACTTAAATTTAAATACGTATGGTTACATACATACAGTATTTCTGTATGTGTGACCATACATATTTAAATTTAAGTCCAACATAAGTCCATGCTGATATCTCCAAGTGTAATCTGTTATCACTTAGATATGTCAATTATGTATTTTGATATATCATTCCAGATGAAATGAAGATATAAGGATCATTTATTCTACAGCTCAAGGAGCTTAAGTGATGTCGTAAATTGTATTTCTATTAGGATTGTTTGCAGATGCAAAATACAGATGAGGGCAGACATAAGCATCCAGGTGTTAAAATAAAATTATCTTTTCTCTTGGTTCTATTTTGAAGGATTAACACTACAACAGTTAATTTGACTATCATTCTCTGTAGAAATTTCTTTTATGAAATGAGTAGCCACATAGAACATCACACCAATTTTAACATCGTTAAAATCACACTAATTCATGTTGTGTCCTCCATGGATATAGCACACTTAGAGAATTATTTCCATTTTTCTGTTATTACTCATAAGGATTTAAAATTATCTACAGGTTACATATTTTGTTGTTACTATCTTCAGAGATGGAAAACTTTAATAATGTCAGGTGACATTTGGTATATATACTGCATACACACACACACACACACACACACACACACACACAGTGCAATATTACTCAGCCATAAAAAAGAATGAAATCTTGCCACTTACAATGACATGAATATAGCTAGGGAGTATTATGCTAAGCAAAATAAATCAGTCTGGAAAATACAAATGCCATGTGTTTTCACTCATATGTGGAATTTAAGAAACAAAACAAATGAGCAAAAGGGAAAAGAGAGAGAGAGGCAAACCAAGAAATAGACTCTTAACTATAGAGAACAAACTGATGTTTCGGGGGGAGGGGGGATGGGCTAAATAGGTGATGAGGATTAACGAGTGCACTTGTGAGGAGCACTGGGTGTCATATGGAAGTGTTGAATCACTATATTGTATACCTGAGACTAATATTATACTGTATGTTAACTAACTGGAATTTAAGTTAAAACTTAAATATATATATATATATATATATATATGTGTGTGTGTGTGTGTGTGTGTGTGTGTGTGTATACACACACACACACACATATCAGGGCATGTGTGTTCTCTAAAATTATGTCATAACATTGGTTATACTTTTGGAGAGGAAGGCTATTATTATCTATGAATTAAGTCATATCATTTCCATCTGTATTTCAATATTCTGCAGTAACTGATTTTACCTTACCTATCCAATCACATCTCCTAATTATACAACAGAAACCTTCCCTATGAGTGAGGTAAAACTCCAAAATACTATCAATATTTATCAAGGTCACATGACCTATGTCCATGTTCTTTTTACAACGAAATGTCCTCATATTTCTTCTCTGCCAATAAAAATATGTCATTTCTTGAGGCATCTGGGTGACTCAGTTGGTTATGCTTCCCACTCTTGATTTAGGCTCAGGTCATGATCTCATGGTTCGGTCCAGCTCCACATCAGGCTCTGCGCTGTCAGCATGGAACCTGCTTGGAATTCTCTGTCTCCCTTTCTCTATTCCCCTCCCCCACTGGCACTCACTCTCTCTCTCTCTCACACACAAAATAAATAAATAAACTTTATATATATATGTACATATATATATAATTTCTTAAAGATTTTTCCCCAGTTTCAATGTATCATCTTCTTCCATCTACAGACAAACTAATTTTTCTTTCTCTGAATTCCTAGGGAATTTACACTTTGCCATGCTTCTAAATTACTTGGTCCCAACATTTTAATTTTTCTTAGATAATTTCCTTATACTTACTTGCAAAACTAATTCGCATCCCCTACAATTTCCAAATCTTTTTCTTTTACACACTACACATAGGATAAGACAGCAGTGATGAATATATAAAAAAGAGGAGACTAGGTTTATGAAAATATGCTCATGAAACTTTGAACAGTAAATTGCATTATTGTCCTCAAGTATTCTGTCTTCCTTCTCTATAGGCAGATTATACAATCCTGCTCCCATTGACTTCAATCATGAATTCCTTACTTTCACACAATTATCTTGTGTTAACTAATGGAATGGAACGTATGGCACATCCAAGCTGACATTTAAGAGGCATTGCAAATTCCCAACTGCTCTTTTGGTCCTGTGCCCTTTACTATGGGAAAAACATGTCCCAGATGCTCTGTCCACTGGGATAGCAAAATGTGAAGGCATATCGTGCAGACCCCGACCTGGACTGCATCCCAAAGCAAAGCTATAACAAACACAACTGACAGAGAAAAATAGCTTTTTGCTGTTTTAAGTCACCAAGAATTTTAGGTTGTTTATTTTATAGCATGTCCTAGCAATATCTAATAGACCCAACTCCAGAATTTAGCATCCGAAAGTCCTTGGGAAAACATAAACTTTTCAAACCACATTTTTGTAATTTGTATAGAAGGTGAAGCAAGCTCCACCCTGATGTAGCTACTTAGGAACTGCCATGGAAAGCATTAAGTGAGATTTTTAAAAGTCTAGTGAATCTTTTGATTTATTTTTTGACAATATAATGATGTAGTTTTAAAGTATGTAAAATACTTAAAGTAGTTCATGCAATGAAGCAAATGTTTTACTATGTTTAAACATGAAGTATATAAATCGCAGAAAACTATACAACTCATTTATTATTGGGATTATATTGAGAACTCAATAATATTTTGTTATTTTGATTTAAATTTTGTTTCAGAAGTCAAGGAATCTTCAGATGATGGATTCAAACCCAATTCCCAGTTATGTATATTATTTCTTATTCTGTTGACTCTGTCTCTTCTTTGTAAAAATTTGAAATACATATTAGTTTGTGACTGAGAGGCCATCTTGGCCGTTGCTAATTATATATCTTGAATCACTTCATCCTCATAGTCTGCTTGGAGTTTCCTACAGAAGAATACCCTAAATAATATAAATAATTAGGAGAATTAGAGATTTAAACATGTGTTTTTAAGTATATTTAGCTTCATCATATACACTTTCTTAGCACTTGGCTAGTAAAATGCTATGATGAAGAAAATTATAAGATTTACTAAATTCTATGACACCTACTTTAAAAAGTAGTAGTACAGTAATAAATGAGAACCCTATATAGTTAAAAGTCAAATCTGTTGTTAATGGCACAAGTTTTTAAAGGTATGTTAGTGAGTAAACTGACATAATTTATTATTAGCTTCCATAAAACCTTTCTTTTTTCAAGATTTAGATTTTTTAATTACATATTAAATATGAATTGCAGTGTTAGCTGAGATTATACCAACATCTTTGGTGCTATTTATTCAAGATATGACCTATTACACATTTTTGTAAATAACCAGTTGATCTCCGTGATATTTTTTTTTATCTTAAGCAGCTTAAAAATCTAAGGCTAAGAAGAAAGCATTATTAAAAGAATCTTTTCCTAGCAAAATAAGGTTATCACACTTCCTAACAAAAGTGAAGCTGTGACACATTTTTTTGTTTAAATTTTTAAGTTTTTAAAATTTTCAAAATTGTTTACGCAGCCTAAAAATTTGTAAGCAAAACAATTATATCAACTTACAAATTTATGTAACATTTAAAAATTTCCCCAGAAATTCTTATATTTAACATAGCTATCTCTATTTATTCTTGTCAGCAAGGAATACATGACCCACTAAGTATACATTAAGTAGGGATATTGCACTTTGATGTAAAAAGAATGAGAGATAAATATTGCCTCAATCACTATAGATATGATTTAATTGCCTTCATAAAATCAATTCTTAGTTTGAATCTGTTAGAAATTCTTAAAGTTATAGCAATATTAATCATTCAGTAAGACTAATATATAATCTTTAATTCACTTTACCTGCATAATTTAGCTCATTTTACATGACAACCAGATTAAATAAAATTTAATATCCTCATATATATGAAGTATGACAAAGATTCTTTGCTTGACCAAACTTTAATCAGACTCCTGAACCTTCTCCTAGGCACATCTATCTGTTCATTTCCTTGTAAAATCTAGTTTTAGCAAGAACCCTGATAAGTCAGTTTAATCAGAACCTCTCACTTTTCATACCTGATTACCCTGAATACCCTAACAGGTTCCTCATTCTCCACATCTTCCAGATGATGTCTGATCACTCTGGCCTGTCCTCAGCAAGAACCCTGTTAGGTAAACTTAGCCAGAAATTCCCTTATCCCTGATGTTTCCTCTTACTAATTTTCTATCCACTGACCACCCTCTATCCTGCTCCTTAGCTATAAATACCCACTTGCTTATGCTGTATTTGGTATTAAGCCCAATCTCTCTTCCCCACTGTAAAATTTCATTGTAGTGGTTCCTATACCTATTGCAATGATGCTGAACAAAATCTGCCTTACTATCCTTAATAAGTATCACCAGATAGATTTTTCTTCAACAAATTTATCAAGTATAGAAAAACCTTGAATTGCAAGTAACTTGTCCTGTGAGAGTGTTTGCAAGACGAGGAAACATTTCTAATAAATTTTAACTTGATAAGCGAGCTATGTCTTGCAATATGAGTAGTGCATGATGCCAAAAGTCACATGATCACAACTGAGCCAATGGGTCTTCTCTCTCTCTCTCTCTTCTCTCTCTCTCTCTCTCTCTCTCTCTCTCTCTCTCTCTCTGTTGGATTGTGGGTGATCATCTCCCATGCTTAGATGCCTGGTCTCAGGCCACAGTGTTTGGCCTGAGAATCTGAAAATCAGTGATTTTTCAGAACACTGAAAGGTGCCCACAACTGATACTAGTGTATTTTTTGTCACTTCAAAGCACCTACGACAGTCCTTTGCTTTTCCATTCAAGGGTAAGTTTACGATGTTTTGCTTCATTGTAGGTCTGGCTTACTGCAGATAGAGACCTTTTCCTCTGCTGCCTTATTGTCAGTCACATTAAATACAGTATATGACAAGAGTTTATCAATACTGGACTGTAGTCAACATGGCTGTGAGTGTATACAATGGCCCCCATGCAGAAAAAGGTTGAAGAGAAAGGCAGTAAGATGGAGATGATTATGGCGGAAGTTAGGGAAATCACTGAGAAGTACGAACAAGGTATGTGAGTGGCCAAAATTGCAAGATTTAAGTCTACATCTGTATCTCATCTGTGTAGGAAGAGGAGAAAAAGGTGGAGGAATCCCTCACTTCAAATGAGATTAGGGAGATGTATAAAATGTAGGAAACAGTGCAAATTTTGTAAAAAGCACCACCCGAATAAGGCTGTAGCAGTGCAAGCAATGAATCTATTTAATGACAATACAATGGCCCATTTCCATGAAATCCTCAAAAGGGGGCAAAAGCAAGTGGTATTGGATAGGTTCCTTGTTAAAGTTACACAAAAGGAAAAAGAGTCTATTGAACCAATAGATGGCAGTGATTCTTTTCGTGATAGTGAAAGTCATACTATACAATAACCCTCCTCTCTCCTGTCTCCCTCACACCAGCCACAAAGGTTTTCAAAGTTAAGTGCAGGTTAATTTATTTATTTTTCTTTATATTTTGTATTTTCTTTATTATTTTGTATTATATAATAGTATTGTAATAATTTTTACATGAATATTTTTGGTTTTCCATTATTTCTTATAGGGAAATTCACTTTGGTACACAAGTTCTTTGGATTACAAGCATGTTTCTGGAATGAATTATGTTCACAAACCAAGGTTTTACTGTATATATATATATATATATATATATATATATACACACACACACACATATACATAGTTGATATATCTATCCTAAATTATTCGATGTTAAGAACTAAAAATAATATTATCTTGCCCATTCTGAAAAATATAATAGATCTAAATGAATCATCAATGACAAATATCAATTAAGCACCTCCTATAATGAGGCACTGTACTGAGTATATTGCCAAGGATTTACCAATTATTGAAACTAATAAAGAGCTCTTTGAAGCAATATTCTTCATAGCATGTGTTTTTGACCACCTGTAAATTCTTCACAGAAATATAGATTAAAAGTCACATATTATATCTAGTATGTCTGTATTTTAGTTTTAGAATCTCAAGAATATAGGTGATTCAAGGTGCACTAAAAGTTCAGAAACCCAATGATAATTCTGAAAACTCAAAGAAGTCAATTCAGAAAATCAAAGAATGACTCTAGATATCTACATTTCTAACAACACCATGGTGATTCTAATATAAGTAACCAATGGAATACACTTGCTCCAGTAGCACAACAAAGCACAATAAAAATTAACACAACAAAGATTCCCGTAAATTCCAAGAAAGCTCTGGTATCTGCCTAGTTTCTCTTTTCTTATATTCTTTGCCCTTGCCGTTAACATATCTCAAGTCCACAGATTTTTAATTATTTGGAATTGAAAAATTGGTACAAATGTTTAAGAATTAGAGTATTATTTTATTAGCAGAAAGAAGTCATAAAGAATTATTCTTACCATAAATTTTGGTACAACACTTCAGTTATATTCAAGAGAGAGAGAGCTGGGACACAGGAACACTGTACCTTTTCCAAGTGGACTGTGACTTACAAGTCCATCATAAAAATCAACATCTATGGTGAATCTGCTGCAATAAAACTGCATGGAATTTTAGAGATGATGATCATCTTCCTTGAACTTCTTCATTTTAAAGATGAAAAAATAGACTCTAGAGATATTTAATTATCCAGAGAGGCACCGCCTAAACTTTATGTAATAAACTTAATCTACAATCTACTCAGAAAAAATATTTTCAATTTGGAAATGACCTTTGGCTTCCTAAAATCTATTAGATTTTCTTCACTTTTGCTACTGTCACAAGGATTCTAAATGCATTTATGAGTATTATTAATAACTCTCTCAGTTAGCTTTAGTTTCATAATAAAGGTCTCTAGAAGTGAGTGGCTTTTTTTCTCTCTTGAAATACAGAATTTTATTTAGAAACTGCTTAAAGTGGGAAAAGAAACCCTGTCAAGAAAGACCAGGTGGAAAATGAGTTTCCAATAAAATGGAATTTTAGGGCAACAAAAGTCTAAAAGGCCACAAAAGAGAAACAGAACCACTGTTATTTGAACAATGGCTAGTTACTTGCACTTTTTTGGCATTGTCAATCACCGAATCTGTGAATTCCATCAGAGCACACACTACACAACAATTTTATAATAAAATACCTGCTTTCTACACACTTGTTAGGAGAATCTACCACCAGAAAGAAATCAATACAAATACATCGGGGGCTGAACAATATCAGTAGTGGGTGACACACATTTTGCAGAATTCTGCCAAACAAAGGAACTGAATAGGCTAGGGGCAAAGCAAATGAGGAATTGTTAAGAAATGGAATAGTTTAAATATTAATAAGCAATTCAGACACAGTACTATATTTTCTACAGAAGAAAATGAACACTTAGTAACACACTAATGAATTTATCTCCAGAGACATTAGTGCACTGGCTAAGTATTCCAGTAACAGTGGATGGCTGTGGACAGCAGGTACCGAGAATACCCAGCTTTGCAGGTCCCAAGGTAGCTGTGGCTTCACTGGTCACTGTCTTTGCCAGAGGTCCAGAAAGAACTTGCAATGTGACCATCTGCCTGATGAACTTACACTCTAAGTGGCAAACTTTAAGGAGCCAAAGAGGAATCCCTGATAGGCAAGGGAAACAGGGAAGAGAAACATATTAAATGTAGACTTAAAAGACAGAAAAATGGGACACAGCCCCATTCAAATCCAAGAGATGTGAGTAAGTCTCCAAAAGTAGCTGATGTGCCCAGTCTTTAAAATGTGGACACACCTCATTTCCCAAAAAGCACAATACATAGAAATTTCAGGGATAACTGGAAAAATCATCAGAGAAATGTCCACTGAAATTCAAGCTCTCCAACTCAGATCTCAGGGCTGAAATATGCCCTCTATTCATTCGGGCAACAATGCCTCTTGCTTCTTAAAGCAGCAGTATGATTGGTAAGGACACCAAATGGCTTTACAGAGCCACTATTTCAGCTTTCCTTCTGGGCTAAGGTCTAGGCCTTTGCAGCTTCAAACAGCCCTGCAAGGCCTATGAACAGCAGATTCCAAAGATCCAGAGGTCTGGCCCTTCCTTCCCAGACACAATGTCAACCATGTAAAATCTCCTGTGGTGTTATATTTTTATTTTGAAATATGGAAGCATATTTTAAATACTCTGAAGACATTTATTTATTAAAACGTTCTCTGCCAAGATTTCACATTAGCTTCGAATTCAAGCCAGTCTTTATATTTCTCTACCAAGGTCTCAACCTCAGTGTGTTACATAAAAACACCTTCTCCAGCAATCAGTATTACCAGGGTCCACATGGAGAGCCCCATGGCCAGCCTCTTTGTTCCCTGGACGAACCAATTGGATGTTAATACTGCTCTGCTACAACTCCTAACTTAAACTCAATGAAAATGAAGTGCCCTTTAAAAAGAGGTAATTTTTGCTTATGAAAAAAAAAAAACAAAACAACAAACAGTGAGTCTTCTAAGAATAATAAAACGGAGTATTTTACAGTGAAGTATGTGACCTAGAGTGAAGACTTTGAATGCTCCTCTGCTGGTCCAGGCTGCTAATACTCTTCTTGTTCTTCCGTGGGCCCCCTTCATTGGGTACCACAAAGCCTTCATGTGTGGCATAGAGAATGTACATGATCCTCTGCAATACAGGGTTGTTTCCCCCCTCAACCTCCAGGCAACTCAATTCAATGTTCCTTAGCTTTCCAAAGCAAAAGTCTCTCTCTTTCTCCAAGTTTTCAATGATAAGTTTCAATACACTGACCTGCTGCATCAATTCAACTGCTTGCCATCCCTGTTGCCTGCATCAGGATCCTTTCATACCGCGCCCCAGCCAGCCTTAGGGGCTGCGGTAGTTCTGAGTGTTGCAATGGGCCTCAGCGGAGCTGCACTGCTAGAGCTGAGAGGTTTCCTGGGTTTGCTCAGAGCTGGAACAACAGGGGAGGAAGCCGCTGAAGTTCTTCTTCCTTATCTGGCAGTTACAGGGTCATAGTGTTTTCCATCACAGCTTGCATCATAAAACTTCTTGAGAGGTGCCTGGGTGGCCCAGACGGTTAAGCCTCTGACTTTTGATCTCGGCTCAGGTCACAATCACATTTCATGGGACTGAGTCCCATGTCCAGCCTGCTTGGGATTCTTTATCTCCCCCTCTCTCTCAGCTCCTCCCCCACCTTGAAATCTCTCTCTTTTATTCTCTCTCTCTATCAAAATAAATAAACAAAAAACAAAAAAACAAAACAACGAAGGCCAAAAAACCCTTCTTGAACCACTGAACAAATTCAAAATTGTCCTGAAATTTTCCTTTCACTAATTTGTCCACAGGAATTATTTTGTCAACACCCATTCTTTTAAGACCTGCTTGTAGTGTCTTGAACTTCTGGATGTACTCAGCTTAGCCTGGAATTTCACCTTCTTCAAGGCCATGGAGCCAGGGAACAGGCCATCCATAAACTGACAATAGGCAGCCCCTGAGGGCAACTGTTCAATCTTCGTCAGATTCACCTGCAGAGAGAGACTCCCTGATCCAGTCCAGCCTGTCATGTGGACTCAGGTTGTCACTGGTGACTGACATTGGGAATACCTTCACTGTTGTCTTTGGCTCTCATCGGTACTGCAGCCATCACCTGTGCCCAGCTTGGGTTCAGTCTTTGTTTCCTCTCCTTCAAACCAACTGATCCTGCCTGCCACCAGCCTTGATGACTTCACATGCATTCCCCCACACCCATCATGCACCAACGTACCTAAAAGTGAATGGCTTTAGAGATCCGAAGTTTATTTACTGGTCATTCTGTGGGTTAACAACTTGCCTTGGGCTCAGATCATTGTACTGCTGGTCTGTGCCAGGCGCAGATGCTCTCAGCTGGGCTCACTCTTGTACCTGCAGTCAGTGTCTAGTGTAGTGGAGGACTGGTTCATTGCACCTAGAGCACATCTATTTTCTGTGGGGCCCCCTGTCTTCCAGTAGGCTAAAGGGTAAAAAAGGAAAAGGAGACAATGGAGCCTGGAGTCACTGAATACAGCTCTCTAGTGTGTACCTTTAGTAGGATGTAATAACTGCCATAAAGATAGAATTGGGGGATATACCCAATCTTTATTCTCTTAACCTTATATTTCATGCCATTGCCAGTTAGCCGAAGCTAACAAGGGTCAAAGGACAAGAATGTCCACGTAACGTCAGCCTCCTGGAATAAAGAACAGGACAAAGAAAGGCAATTCACCTATCTAGAACATGACAAACACAGAGTAAACAACATAGAACTTTTAAACTTGTTTACCATTGTTTTACTGGTTATTGCAGAGATGAAAATATGAATCTTGACTTATTTTGGTCTAAGTTAACCACAAGTTTTGTGCTTTATTCCAGACAGAACAAGAAACTTCAGGCATTTTAACTCTCTTCACCCTTCCCAACACACTGTTCTTATGCATATTAATTATGAATTTAAACTTATCAACACTTTACTATTATTACTATTTTGGTAGAATTAATATTTGGATTCACCAATATATTTATAGCCTTAATTTCTGTCTGTATCTCCAAGCTTCTATTCTCTCACTGTTTAAAAAAGCAATATTTAGTGTTTCCTTTACTTCATTTCTATTATGGTAAATTCTTTCAAGTTTTGTGTGTCTGTAAATGGCTTTTCTCATTTTCATTCCAAAAGAATTTTTTCTCAATCTTTAAACTCCTAGATTGACAGTTATTTTATTTCAGCACTTTAAAAATATAATTTGTCTTCTAGCTTTTATCATTGTTGTTGAGAAAATAGACTTAAGTTTTATTGTTGTTCCTTTGAAGGTATCATGTTGTTTTTCTCTGGGGCATGTTAAAATTTCTTTTGTCTTTGCTCTTCTTGCAATTTTAGTCTGTTGTGTTACTACATAGATTAATTTTGTTAAAATCCTACTTTGGAGTCTTAGGTTTTCTTTAACATATGGTTTATTTTCTTCAGCAGTTTTGGAAATTTTCAGCCATTCCATCTTCAAAATTTTGTCACCATATTCTTTCTCTTCTCCTTCTGAGTCTCTATAAACATATCCCAGGTTCTCACCACACTCAAGGAGAAGGGATCATATAATGTGTCCATATCAGAATGGGAATCTTAGAGGATATCTTGCAATTCTACCTATCACAGAGAGCAATATTCCTGACGGTGCTGGGAACACCATTACCTTCCATCTTGTGGTTGTAAGAAGCTACTGTTATTGTTCAATACTAATGACTTAACATCTGTATTTTTTTTTAGAAGACAAAAGGATATTCTAATGGTAAAATTCCTTTTTAATGGGAACTACTGCAACTATACTAGAGCAAAGATAGAGTAAATTAATACACTTTTGTAAGAAATCATACATAGTAAGAAATGTAAGAAATTATTTTGTATAACAAGAGGGGTGAAGCTTCTTACAATGCGTTGTTTCAGGAAATAATTCTCACTTATTTGCTCTATTTGTGTTGAGATGGTCCCAAGTCTACATACTTGTTCCCAAGTCAAGTACATCTACTTGGAACTGATATAAAGCAATAAATATAATTCAAATATCATTCAAACAAGTCTGTTTTCATAACTTTTAATTAATTTTTGTTACTAACATAACTTTAAGTGAAATAGAATCATAGTGATTATCCAGCACAAATGACAGTGCATCAATATGAATAGGTCTATTACATGTTATGTATGTATATATAAATCTACATGTATAATGCTATTTCTCTCGAAATAGTTCTCTCACAAGAACTCCCGTGGCCACTGTCAGGTGGTATAGTGATTGAACTGTTAATAGAGATTCAATTTGGGGTTCCAATAATAGCTGCAAAGATGTAAAATATCCTACGTATGAAGAAGATTTACAAAATACAAAATAGGTATGCCATTCAGATTTTATAATAACTTCTCCTGAGGACAAGGAAGTTCAGAAAAATTTTAATATTTGGCTTTGTCTTTAAGATCTACTTTTATTTTAAAGTGTGTAAAGCAGCCGTTTTTCTTTCCATTTTATTACATTACATGGAATACAGTCAAAGAATACAATACAAGGGAACCAAGATCTTGTTAGTTAGATACATATGAGTTGAATCTTATATGATAAAGGCATTCAACATACACTCACATTTCAATTGTTCTGTCTTGCGATTTAAACATCTCAATTCGGATCACCTTACCCATTTCAGGTCATGAGCTCTGATTCACAGTTACCAGTCTGATCTCCTATATGAACATAAAAAGTTGACTTGTAAAGTAAATACCAATTCATGTATGAAAATTGTTATTTATTAGAAAAGAATCCAGAATTCTTAGGTTGTCTATGTAACAAATTTATTTCAGGATATAGAACTGGAAACATATTTCTGGGGGCACCTGTGTGGCTCAGTTGGTTAAGCGTCCAACTCTTGATTTCAACTCAGGTCATGATCTTGTGGTGCATGGGTTCAAGTCCCACATCAGGCTCTGCATTGACAGTGTGGAGCCTGCTTGGGATTTCCTCTTTCTCCTCTCTTTGTGCCTCCCTCATTCTTTCTCTCTCTCTCTCTCTCTCTCTCTCTCTCTCTCTCTCTCTCAAAAAATGAATAATAAGCATAAAAAATAAAAACATTTCTGGGTTAGTATAGAATAATAGTAAGAAGAGAAGGATTATCTTACTTCTATCATTATTTCTTTGTAATTGATGACTAATAGAAACTTCACAAAACTTAAACATTTTACCATTTTGCTATCTTTATTTAGTGAGAGAAACATAGTTTCTAATAATTATTTCCCCCAAATTAAAAAATTATACAACATATAGCATAGTTTGGTAGAAATATTGAAATTTGAAGGCAAAAATGCCAGGGTTCTTGTCCTAACTTTATGTCTGTGATTTAAATCAAATAATTTTAAGAACTTCAGTTCTTTCACATTTCTAAAATTATGTAATGATTTTTCATTTTACTAATTAACCTCATAAGCTTTGGGAATCAAATGAAATAATGTACATACAATTATTTTGTATACAATAGAGCTCTAATAAATTTAGGTATGACTATTGTTAATATTATCAAAATTATGCCACTTTGTAAGGCATGCTAATGAACCTTAATTCAGTATAGTTGTGAAAAACATCATTATTAAGAAACAATTCGTTTCTGTCTATTGAAGGAATCTAATATATGACCAGTACATACCAATCTTAGGCCTTTTTATTCTCTAAACAATATTTATATTTGTTTGGTAAACTATATTTTAAACATTTTGAGAAGACAGAAATTGAGACCTAGAGGTATAAGTGGTTTGTCCAAGAAGCACAAATATTAACATCCAGAATCTACATTTAATTCCTGTCTTTGAATTTGAATTCTCTCAGTTTGAAGTGAAAAGTCTTGAGACACCCATTTATGTCTCACTAGTTTACTAAACAGAATGGAATAAACATGTCATATGCAAACTACTGAAAATAAATGTTTAAGACTTTGAAATTCAGTTATAAATTGGGCATGATTTATTTTTATGAAAGTCTACATGTGTACTTTCTGTACACATGAAGAATCGTCAACTCTGCAAAATATGCCCTCTTCAACAGAGAATTGCCCCTTTAGAGAATAGTACTGTTCCCCTGAAAATACAATCAAAATGCATAAGTTAGCTTGGGGAAAGGCTAATCTTATCTTTGTTTCAAACCCCATTTCTCCATCACCATCTTTTTGTTTCCATATATGTGATCATCAGGGTATATTGACAGTGGCCAGATTTTGGATGAATTCCAAGATGATTAAATGCAGGATGTACCTTGAGGAAATAATGAAACAGGATCAGATGGGGTGCAAGTCTTAGGAGAGGGTTGTGGTAAAAGTTAGGAAGGAGATGTGGAAATGCTACTAATATCACAAGATTTACAGATGGATTAAGGTATTACTGAGCAAACTTCATGTAAGTAAAAATTATTTCTTTCTAAAGAGACAAAATACCCGAATGCTTGTGTTACAGCAAGCATGTCAAGAAGGAGTTAAAAGTCCTTTTTGATAAAGCAATAATATTTTTCTTAATTTTTAGCAAACAGTTTCAGGCTTACCTAAGGCTTACTGAGTTTCCTACCATATACCAGACATTTTCACATTTATTACTGAAATCTTCACAATGGCCCTAGAAAACTGGTATTAATAACCTCA
This sequence comes from Panthera uncia, assembly GCF_023721935.1. Taxonomy (NCBI): domain Eukaryota; kingdom Metazoa; phylum Chordata; class Mammalia; order Carnivora; family Felidae; genus Panthera; species Panthera uncia. The sequence continues at coordinate 43,731,448 of NC_064810.1, forward strand.
CCCTGCAGATGAGGAGGTAACATCAGTTGCTTAAAGTAAAAGGCATTTTAAAAAGTGACTGAACCCAGACTACTTACTCCAAATCCAGTATTCATTCCTTTAAGTACCACCATCTGTGAGGACATTTCCTATTATTATTGAAATGTCCCTAATAATTTGATAGAAATTTGAATTTGACAGATCTAACAGACTCCAGATGAGTTCTTCAGTTCTTTTAGTCTATCTCATCAGCAGGATCACCCTGATAACATCAGTTTTCCAGTATCTCACATACATGTTGCTGGGAAAAATCATAAAATCATATAAAAACATTCACAGAAACTAAATTCTATTACTCAAATTCCAAGGTCCAGTCTAGTAATGCTTTAATCACCTGACTGTGGATTACCCATCTTGCAGATTTTCTGTTACATGGTTATATTTCTGGCTAGTTTCAGTAATATTCTCTTCTCTCAGTGGGTTTAGTGTTTAGTGTTAAAAAATCTCATTGTAATTTTAACCTCATTTTTTATCAACTGACCTTTCTTTTATTGAAGGTAACCTGGAGCAACTTCTATAGAAAACATGGAGGTAAACTGATCATAAATCATGTTAGAGACATGAACTATGGAGAGGAAAAAATAGCATTAATTCATAAAATCTTAAGATAGCAAGGGGTGTTGGGGTTATATATTATAAAGCAAAAATCCTCTCCATGACCTTCCTGACAAGGGACCATTATAGGTTTTCTCTTTGAAGGATATCTTTTTTTATTCCACAGTAGGATGAGGAAATTTCAAAAAGAATCTATTAACTGTGCTGGAGAGCTTGACTTCTAAAAGACAAAATCCCAGCTCTCTAAGTTCTATGCCACTCCTGGCAGAAATGTGGCAAATGTGACTTTGTGGGTTTCTGTGAACAGCTTTTATTGAAGAGGTTAAGCCATTGTTCAACCATGACTCTAAATCCTCTCAAAATGAACACGTTTCTGAATTGATCTTTAGTCAGTCATGTACCCTCGCCTCTTCTACTTTTAAAAAATCCATGACCTTCCCAGGGTGCACATCAGCAGAGAATAATGTTTCTTTCATATATGATGTTATACACTATAAAACAATATATACATTTAGAAGACTTTTAAATATATGGGACCTAAATCAACTTACTCTTAAAATTTCTACGCCTTTTAGTTTTAAAAAAGTAAATTATATTTTGTATACATTCAAATACGGATTGGAAGGTAAAATAAAAATTATGAGATTATATAAGAATTATACTTTTGATCATTTTTCTTGTTTTATTGTGTTAAAAATATTTATAAAGAACATACACTTTCAGCAGAAAATGCAATTGAAATTTAAGCACATTGTTTCCTGGGATGCAGATATGACCATGTCATGTAACCTGGTGGACCAACCGAAGCAGAGCCTCTTGATAGGCACATGGAAGGGCATGGCTCAGTTACAACATCCTCAGCATGAAAAAGGAATGTTGTCTCTGAGAAAAGCAGAACTCTGCCTTTCACAGTGGTTCAAATTCAACCCCTCAAGGACTAACATGTTTTTTCGAGAAAAAAAGAGAGAGGTCTATGAATAAAAGCTTAAAAGATTTTATTTTCAAGGCAACCTGAGTAGCTTAGTTGGTTTAAGCATCTGACTTCAGTTCAGGTCATGATCTCATGGTTCTTGAGTTCAAGCCCTGCATCGGGGTCTCTGCTGTCAGTGCAGAGCACGCTTCAGATCCTCTATCTCCCTCTCTCTGCCCCTACCCTGCTCACTCTCACTTTCTCTCTCAAAAATGAACAAATAAATAAATAAATAAATAAATGTCTTTTTAAAAAAAATTATAGTTTCAGATAAAGGTGCTATAAAATTCCCAGGTATAAAATAGTGTTTTTTTTTCAATAAAACAAAACAAAACAAGAAATATGCTGATTTTTCCACATTCTCATATTTAGTGGGCACTTTGAGGACTATAATTCAGCAGTAACATCTATAGTCTGTTGTGTCCCATGGGAGCTGACAGATTAGTTTAATAAACTCACATGGGTCACTCCTGAAGAATACTCAGAAATACTGGAGGACATTTTGGAGGATGCCACATCAGTTAAGTAAGGTCCTAAAGATGGGGATTAGAAACAGAGAAATATGAGCTACTTATGCTACAGAAATTCAATTTTTACTGAAGGCTGGGGTGGCCCATGTTATATATAAATATTACAAAGAACAACAGCCCTTGTAACTTTTTCTTCCCAAAAGTCAGGTATTTTCCTGTGAATATTTTTTTCAGTTGGTAAAATTATAAAATGACTTTTTCAAAGTGTTCTGAATTGGTCTCATACAAAGAGACTTACTAAACGGTAGCTCTTATACAATGTGAGGAGCTTGCATGATATTTTAAGAAGTTTAAACAGTGGAATCTTTAGGAAGTTCACCACTGCAGCAATCAGAAAGATGGAAAAAGGGAAAGTAAGAGAAGCAATAGAAAATTCAGTTATGAAGGTACTCTGGCACTTAGGTGGGGAAAAAACAGGGAAATGTGTAGAGTTCTGGGGAGAGTTTGGAAGGCAAACTCAAGAACTAGTTGGAAAATTGAATCAATAGAATTTGTTGACAGTTATCACACTGAACAACATGTGCCAGGGGCTGTCATGCATAATTTTCTCTCAAATTTCTCAGTCTAGCATGGAAAATATAAATACAGATAGTTATAAATATGTGACATTATGCAAAGAAGTCATGAGACAATACAGCAGACACTGCAAATTCTACGCCTTATATCAGCTCAACCCATCTAAATTCAGTTAGAGCTACGATCATAAGTATCCAAATGAGGCTGATAGCTTCATGTGAAATCCTTTATCTCAAGACTTTCTAGCACTTTGGGAGTTTACTCCACCTACCACTGTAGATCTGAAGTGGAAACGGGGAATTAGCACACCAACACCTGCAGAAACCCTCAACCAATAAGGGATGGTACTGGTAGTCCTGTTTTCTGTGGAACATTGTGACGTGTGTCCTCTAGAGATTCTTAGAGTGCCCCCATTATTAATTGCAGCCCTGTTTTCCACATGGTAAAATGATGACACATTCTTTACTTTCATTGTCTCACTACTCTACTCACTCACTGTGCTTCCTAAGACTGCCTCCCGAATTAATAACCTAAATTTGTCTGTTTCACCATCCTTTTTGCTTTGGTTGAGGGGTAAAAGGATTACAAAGTAAGAGAGTTGTAATGAGAGGTGGTGTTAGAGGGCAGCCTTCAGAATGAGCTTTAGGAATTGTGTCACTTGGTCAGATGTCAACAAGGACTACACTGTTAGTGGTAAATAGGATGGTGACAACCCCTGGCAGAATGTTAACTTTTGGCAAGGTGTAGCTTCCCAAATGACTAAGATCCTCACCATAGTAGATAGGGATGAAGTATAGGTGGAAGCACACTGTCATATACAAATTCTCCAGCTCTTGGAAAGCATAAGACAATAAAAAGTATGGTGGAGCTCACTGGTATTTTCTGGACAAGTCTTAACAAGAAAGACAGACAGGCAATAAGCTAGCCTCCTCTTGGAGAAGATCCCTGATGGTTACTTGGAAGAGATGAATACATATTAAGCTGTTAAATGGAACTGACAAAAACAAACATTTCAATAGTACAAGTGAGAAGCTTCACTGTGTTGGGGGAGAAATATAAGCAATTCCTTGGAGGCTAGAGTGATGGCTGGTGACAGATCTGGACAAGGTGTCCAAGGCCAGGTCAATGAGGCTTTTACGTGTCATTTTAAGAAGGTTGGATTTTATCCTATAGGTAATATGGAGTGATTCTTGAAGACTTTTACAATGCTACCAAATACAGAAAATGATTTGATTATTTTATCAATTTTTTCAAGACAGAACATAACAAGTAACATTATAGATGCACAGGAAAGCAGTTAATTTATTATATTTAATGGATGCTTAAGGACATTAGGACTTACTTCTAACAGAAACTGATTTGAGAAAAGCTTAAGGGTTTCATAATGTATCTTACTACTACTTTAGATTAAACATACCACTCTTTACTTAAACTTGAATTCTTTGAAATTAATACCAAATTGAATGAGACTATGTACTTCACATTCCCTCATGTTCAGAAAGATGATCAAACTAGACTACCTTAGACTAAATAGAATTCTTAACAAAAATATCTTAAATGTGTCATCAAAAATTACTCTACTGCCAGAAATAATGAGGAAGGAGTTCATCTCTGCTGTTCCTTTTTAATTATGCATCTAACCTTCAAAGCAACAACTCATACACAAACATAGTTTCATAAATTATGTTCAACTTAGTATTTTAAAATCAAATTTTTGACTGTGATTTGAAAGTTGGAATTCTGTCCCTTAAAATTACACAACATATGAGAAATTTGTTTTTTTATTTGGTTTCCTTGTTTGATTTCTATAGAAATTTGTCTATACAAATTGGGTAACCAGAAACTTTGAATGAGGAACAGCAGGGTGACATTGTTAAAAGAATTTCAATTTTAGGTTGAATATAACTGTGACAAAATTTGCAACCTTTTTTGGTAAGTCAACACGTGACTGTTTTGTCTCTCTGATTCCATAATAGTTATTTGAACATTATGCCAAAATACTATGTTAAACAAATTAGTAGCTACATGTAGAACAATAAAATTTATGTAAGTAACATTTATTTATACCTCAAATTTTCATTATATTTGTATAAACTAATAATAGAGAAATTATTGGATCCACACCAGAAACAAACCATAGATAAGATAGGGTTATATTCAAAATTTTTTTCTCAGGGCCCCTGGGTGGCTCAGTCAGTTTAGGCATCTGATTTCAACTTAGGTCATGATCTCGTGGTCTGTGTGTTCGGGCCCCACACTGGGCTCTGTGCTGACAGCTTGGAGCCTGGAGCATGCTTCAGATTCTGTGTCCCCCCTCTCCCCCTCTGCCCCTCTCCCACTCATGCTCTCTCTCACTCTGTCTCTCAAAAATAAATAAATGTTAAAAAAATTAAAAAAAAAAAAACAACTCTTTTCTCTATAGTATCAGAGACTAAAGTTAAAAATAAATAAAACTTAAAACTTCAATTATTTCAAACTGTATTAATCAGAATGTTAGTTTTTCTGCCAAAAAAATTAACAAGCTTCAAAAATCTCAATGTCTTAAATCAATAAAGCTTGTATTTTTTTCTTCTTTCATCAATACTATATGTCCAGTGCAAGAGAGTTGGACAATGGTTGGGGACAATGCTCTAAGTACCAACCCATAAATCCAGGTTGACTGGGGTTCAACAATGTGACTGCCATCTTCTGCAACTTGGGAAGAGAGAATACAAAAAACTCCCAACTATTGTTGTATACTCTAGAAATGACTAGAAATGACTCCTACTAATTTTTTTTTTTTTTTACAGACTATTTTACAGAAATAGTCATTTCTGACTCTCTCAGTCATGGGAATCCACCATGCTGCAAGAAAACATGCTTGCATGCTTAAGAGAAGCATGCTTGGATTCTTTGAAATTAATATCAAATTAAATATACTTCTCACTCCCTCATGTTTAGAAAAAGGATCTACCTGAGACAAAATATGATATCTTAACAAAAATATCTTAAATATGTCATGATAGATTACTGTACATAAAAGATTACTGAGAATCTGGATACCCATAAGCATTAATTACATATGCCAAATTACTAAGAACTATAATTAAATTATCAAATTTTAAAGTGGAAACTATAAATATCACATCGTTACTATAATAAACTAAAACAATTTGTTCAAGTTGTATGCCTTGAAGCGTTCTTGTATAATAAACTGATTTTATTTACTGTCCACAGATTTCTTTCAAAGAGGTTCTGTTGGAACAAGTAGATATTAACACAACTACCTTGAATTCATGCAAGGTCTTATGTCAAGAAGCCACAAAACATTTATTCAGTTTATTATTCAGATTTGGTTGAGTAATGCATGTACTCACATTTTCCTTGGAAACTATTTTTTATAATTTACATTTCTTCATTGATTATCTACTTAAGCACTACAAATGGAGTTTGTTGCAAGATCTGAATACATAATAATGATATAGGTTATAATTGCATATTGCAACTTATAACTATGACTTGATTTTCCAAAGCTTTTGTTTCTCTCTATTCATGATAGGCTAGGAATAATACACAGAATTAAAAAAAAAAAAAAAGGATTCAAAGGTAATGCACTCCAAATCAGCAACAACTGTCATTTCTGATTGGGAGGATTAAGGTATTTATTCCTCTTGGAGACATTTTTCTGTACTTGCTTCTGTCTCACTTTTTATCATTCTTTCCCATAATAAAGTTGGTAACCATAACATATAGTTTAAAATTAAGCCAAATGTAAAGTCATCAAAATTTCTAAGTTAAAAAAATTTTTTTTCTGTAAACATTATGTTTGAATGCACTAGACCATTTATTAATTGTACAAATGATTGCAAATTATAATTTTCCACCTCATGATTATGTCCCCTAAAATATATTGATAAATATGCTAGTTATCCAACAGTATCTATTTTTTTCTTCCAAAGAGAAAATTCTTTTCAGGATATAGGATCTCCCAAAATGAAGACTATATTTCTTAACTTTTCCCTCCTTTGTATTTTAGTATGTGGCTGAGCTCTAACAAATGAAATCTGTCATGTATTTCTGGATATCTCTGGTTTATTTCCTTTTGCTTTTTCCTAATCCATTTCTTCCTACCCTTCCTTTTCAACCTTAACCACCCCACCCCACCATCCTACCCCTCACCATAGAATAGTCAGTTGGAATGAGCCTGAGTCTATGAGGACTTGATGGAATAGAACCATCATATATATTCTTCAGTTATGAAAGAAATAAGCATCTGTTTTAAGCCACTGCTACTTTTAGTTTTCTGTAAATTTTATCCACACAAAATCTTAATTTGATATATAATACCTCAAAGAACTATTGTGGAAATTAAATAATATTTCTTGTTCATTAGCATGTGCCTCTTATTTAGTAAATGTTTAGCTAAATGTTTCCTCTTTTTAAAAATGTAAATCCAAGTTAGTTAACATATAGTGTAATAATGATTTTAGGAATAGAATTTAGTGATTCATCACATACCTATAATACCCCGTGCTTATCCCAACAATTACCCTCCTTAAGGCCCATCGTCCATTTAGCCCATCCTCCCACCCAACACCCTGCCAACAGCCCAGTTTGTTCTCTGTATTTAAGAGTCTCTTATGGTTTGGCTCTCTCTCTCTGTTTTTATCTTATTTTATTTTTCTTCCCTTCCCCTATGTTCATATGTTTTGTCTCTTAAATTAAACATATGAATGAAATTATATGATATTTATCTTTCTCCGACTTCTTTTGCTTAACAAAATACACTCTAGTTACATCCACGTTGTTGCAAAAGGCAAGCTATCATTCTTTTTAATATATATATTAATTTTAATATAGATATATAATATATTAGATATATATTTTATATATTATATTTAATACAATATTTTTAATATATTGGATATAATATATATTATTAGATATAATTAGATTTAGATTTAATATATATTATATATATGTGTGTGTGTGTGTGTGTGTGTGTGTGTATATATATATATATACACACATATATATATATGTGTATATATATATATATCACATCTTCTTTAACCATTCATCAGATGATGGACATTTGGGCTCTTTCCATACTTTGGCTATTGTTGATAGTTCTGCTATAAACATTGGAGTGCACGTGCCCTTTTGAATAGCATTTTTGTATCCTTTGGATAAATACCTAATAGTGCAATTGCTGGGTTGTAGGGTAGTTCTATTTTTAATTTTTTGAGGCCCTCCATAGTATTTTCTAGAGAGGCTGCTCCACTTTGCATTCCCACCAGCAGTGCAAAAGGGTTCCTCTTTGGGGCGCCTGGGTGGCTCAGTCGGTTAAGCGTCCGACTTCGGCTCAGGTCATGATCTCGCGGTCCGTGAGTTCAAGCCCCGCGTCGGGCTCTGGGCTGACAGCTCAGAGCCTGGAGCCTGTTTCAGATTCTGTATCTCCCTCTCTCTCTGACCCTCCCCCGTTCGTGCTCTGTCTCTCCCTGTCTCAAAAATAAATAAACATTAAAAAAAATTTAAAAAAAATTAAAAAAAAAAAAGGGTTCCTCTTTCCCTGCATTCTCGCCAACATCTGTTGTTGCCTGACTTGTTAATTTTAGCCACTCTGACAGGTGTGAGGTGACATCTCACTGTAGTTATTATTTGTATTTTCCTGATGGTGAGTGATGTTGAACATATTTTCATGTGTCTGTTAGCCATCTGGATGTCTTTTTTGGAAAAGTGTCTATTCATGTCTTTTGCCCATTTCTTCACTGGATTATTTGTTTTTTAGGTGTTGAATTTGGTAAGTTCTTCATATATTTTGGATACTAACCCTTTATCTTATATGTACTTTTAGATTTCTTCTTTAATTTCTTGTTTAACCCATTCATTGGTAGGATGTTCTTTAATCTCCAAATTTTTTCTGGTGGTTGATTTTGAGTTTCATAGTGTTGCAGTCTGAAAATATGCACGGTATGATCTTGATCTTTTGTAATTGTTGGGGGCTGATTTGTGACTCAGTATATGATCTATTCTAGAGAGTGTTCCATGTGTACTTAAAAAGAATGTGTATTCTGCTGCTTTAGGATGAAATGTTCTGAATATATCTGTAAGTCCATCCAGTCCAGTGTGTCATTTAAAGTCATTGTTTCCTTGTTTATTTTTGGTTTACATGATCTGTCTATTGCTGTAAGTGTGGTATTGAAGTTCCTCACCATTACAGTATTATTATCAATGAATTTATGTTTGTGATAAACTGATTTATATATTGGGGGGTTCATGTTGGGGGCATAAATATTTACAATTGTTAGATCTTCTTGGTGGATAGGCCCCTTAATTATGATATAATGCCCTTCTTCATCTCATTGCAGTCTTTATTTTTAAATCTAGTTTGATATAAGTATGGCTACTCCAGCTTGTCTCCGATGACCATTAGCATGATAAATGGTTCTCCCTCCCCTTTCTTTCAATCTGCAGGTCTCTTTAGGTCTAAAATGAGTCTCTTGTAAGCAGAATATAGATGGGTCTTATTTTCTTATCCATTCTGATACTCCATGTCTTTTGATTGGAGTCTTTAACACATTTACATTTAAAATAATTATTGAAAGGTGTAAATTTTGTGCCATTGTGTTGCCTGTAGAGTTAGTGTTTCTGGTGATGTTCTCTAGTCCTTTCTATTCTTTGTTGCTTTTGGTCTTTTTTCTTTTGTTTTTGTCTTTTCTTCACTCAAAGGGTCCCCCTTAAAATTTCTTGCAGGCTGGTTTAGTGGTCACAAACTCCTTTAGTTTTTATCTCTCCTACTATATTGAATAACAGCCTTGCTGGATAAAGGATTTTGGGCTGCACAGTTTTCCCATTGAGCATGTTGAATATATCCTGCCAATTTTTTCTGGCCCGCCAAGTTTCTATGGATAGATTAGTATCTGCTGAAAACCTCATCTGTCTTCCCTTGTAGGTTAAGGACATTTTTCCCTTGCTGCTTTCATAATTCTTTCCTTATCTGCATATTTTGTGAATTTGATTATGATATGGTCATAAACAGTTGATGGTGATGGTCAGTTTTTGTTGAATCTAATGGTAGCATCTGTGCTTCTTGGATTTTGATGTCTGTGTCCTTTCCTGGATTAGGAAAGTTTTCTGCTATAATGTGGTCACATAAACCTTCTGCCCCTTTTTCTCTCTCTTCATCTTCTGGGACTTCTATGATTTGGATGTTATTCCTTTTTAATAAGTCATTGAGTTCTCTAAGTCTTGTGTTGTGATCTTTTACCTTTGTTTCCCTCTTTTTTTCTGCCTCATTATTCTCCATAACTTTATCTTCTTTATTGCTGATTCTCTGCTCTTTGTCCATCCTTGCCATCATGGCATCCATTCGAGATTGCATCTCAGTTATAGCATTTTTTAATTTTGGCCTGGCTAGATTTTATTTATCTCCACAGAAAGGGATTCTCTGATGTTTTCTATGTTTTTTTCAGCCCCAGATATTATTCTTATTGTGGTTCTAAATTCTAGTTCAGACATCTTACTTATATCTGTGTTGATTAAGTCCCTGGCTGTTATTTCTTCCTGTTCTTTCTTCTGGGGTGAATTCCTTTATTTTGTCATTTTGGAGGAAGAAAAAAGTTAATAGAATAAAACATTAAAATTAAAAAATTAAAAACAAAACAAAAAACCAAATAAAGGATGGTAGATCCTAGGTGTGTTTCAGTCTGCAAGTTGAAAGAAGCTTGATAGAATAGAGAAAAAAGGGGAAGGGGAGAAAAAAAGGTAAGAAAAATTTAAAAATTAAAAAAAAAATACATAGAGAATAACATAAAATAAAGAAAATGAAATAAAATAAAAAAAATTTTAAATTAAGTAAAAAAATAAAAATAAAATTTTCTCTTTTTGTATCCAAGAAAAAGAAAATAATTTAATCAAAAACAGAAGCAAAGAAAATGAACAAATAAGTGAACCATCAAACAGAATGAAACCTGCATGAAGTTACATCCAGTTTCTCCTAGAACTGAAACTCTGAAGCATTTTATAGTCTGTACACTAAACAGATGGAGTGACTTGTGCTGGTCTTCTGGGGGATGTGCTTGGAAGGCCCCCAAGTGTCAGACTCTGTGCTTCACAGTTTATAGAGTCCTAGTGGTATTGAAACTCTCTCCTTTCTCCTCATCAATGGTTTAGGGGAACAGATTTCTTGTTCAGTCCTTTGTGAGTGTTTTTACTCTTCTCTCTTTCTCTCTGGCTACTTTTGGGTAAGTGCTTTTCTTGCACACTCCTGATGCACGGCACTCTCCCTTTTTCTATCTTTCTTTCTGTCCTCTCTCCATGAAAATAGCTCCCTACCCTCTCTGGCTTTTCTCTCCCCCAGTGTCCCCCTCCATGCAATGTACCTGCCTAGTTGTGTGGCTCAAGTTATGCAGATTGTTGCATTAATCCTCATATCAATTTCCTAGGTGTTCAAAATGGTTTGGTGCTGATCTAGCTGCATTTTAGGGACAAAACAAGCTGGGGGGTTCCATGCTGCTCGGCCATCTTAACTACTCCCTCTTAAATGTTTCCTCTTTTAATAATTATGTAAGGGATGTCCATTCTCACCATTAATATTTAACATAGTACTGGAACTCTTAGTCTCAGCAATCAGACAACAAAAAGAAATAAAAGGCATCCAAATTGGCAAAGAAGAAGTCAAACTCTCACTATTTATAGACCATCTGATACTCTACATAGAAAACCCAAAAGATTTCACCAAAAAATTGCTAGAATTCATGATCAGCAAAGTTGCAAGATATAAAATCAACATACAGTAATCTGTTGCATCTCTATATACTAATAATTAACCAACAGGAAAGGAAATCAAGGAACCTATCCCATTTATAATTGCACCAAAAACAATGATACCTAGGAATAAACCTAACTAAAGAGATAGAGATTTATACTCTGAAAACTATAGAACACTTATGAAAGAAATTGAAGAGGAGTCAAAGAAATGGAAAAATAGTTATTTAAAAATATTTATTTTTGTGTGCTCAAGCAAAAGAGGTCAATTTGAGGAACAGTTATTGAAAACCTCTCTTTCTAAGCCTTGCAACAAAGAACAGAAAGCTAAGCTTCTGTTCTAAAAAAATAAAATAAAATTTATTGGGAGTAAATACTAAAATAGTTATAAGAAAACAAAAATTTATGCAACTTACCACAATTCAGTTATAAACTAGAAGCTGTTTGGATTAAAAGGAATTTTATTCAATCATTGTTTCCAGACAATGTTTATGTAAATTTAAAAATCTAGAAAAAATTTCATAGGCCAAATACTTCATCAGATAGATAGATAGATAGATAGATATATGCTTGATTATAAAACTTGAAATTTGAAAATATTTTCTTCTGACCCTGAATTTTATACCAATAATAAACTGTTAAACTAGTTCTTAACTTTTAAATTCAAATTCTAGCATTAAAGATTCTCCTCCAAGTAAAAGCTACAATAATATATTTAAAGCAAATATTTTTCTTCTGAAAGATTGATTTCAAAGATGAAATTGTTCTTCATATTTATGTCACATATCTGTTTGTAACAATATACCATGTTAACCCCCAAAGTTCAAGATTGCAAATTTTAAATATTTGTTGTATTTTCCCATATAATAGGTTTTTCATGGTCATGTGTTTTTTGAGTCCCTATTTGCCAATGTAAGTCAGAGAATGTAGTTTGAACACTGTTTTTGTTTATATTTAGTATTATGGTCTATTTACAGTAAGTACTTAATATTTATTGTCTTATAGGACCACCAGTTTCTTTAAAAATAAAGGTCAACCAGCCAAATTTTATTCCTAATTAAAATTATCACATTTATGATATTCAGGTCAATGAATATATTTATTCCATTGGAAAGTCAATAAATCTTTTAAGGTAAAGGTTGAAGGCAAACAAAATGATCAGATTAGGTGAGACAGTATCACTCTTTATTAACTTTCAACTAAACATGTTGTAGTTAGTGTTAATTGATAATTTAGACTACTATTTAGCTTTTATATTCAAACTAAAATATCAAAGAGTATTTTCCAAGTAAATACTCCTACTGAAGTTTGGAAGGTAATCTTAAATTTGTGATACTAAATATTTTAAATGATAAAAGTATATAAAATGTGTATTTTGACCTAAAATATATTAAATGTATTTGAGTTTTTGTGGATTTTTTTCTGCTAAGGATAAGTAATAAAAAATTTTCTATGAAACTTATACAAATAAGAAAAATATCGAGTAATCTTAAATCAGTTTATCCCAGTAAGTTTGGTGATTTTTACAAGCAAATTGAATTAGACATTTGTTAATATCCTATTCAACAAAATATTTGAAAGTTTTTTTGAATCTTTCAAGGTAGTCTCAGGTCATATTTAAATGCTGATATGTTTTTTAACAGTCATGGAAAATAGTATTATATCATTTACTTTCAGCATTCTCAGAGACTAAGAAATGCAATTTAAAAGTACATTAACATGCATATTGATTATATATGATTATAATAAAAACTAGCAAATTATATTCATATATATTTTTTCAAGTGCATAGGAAATTGTTATATTAAAATTCAGCAAAATTAAAAATCTATAACCTCTTCAGTTTTGATCCCTTCTACCTCAATTTTCCTATTTTAGGTAGGTTAAAAGACCAATTAAAGGGCTATTTCAATTTTTGCTTGGATTCTATACAGTGGTGTATCAGAGTGAATATAAGTTTCAGCCCTGTTTAGCCAACAACATATGAACTTCTTCTAAAATTTTGAGGTTGTTGAGAATAAAAGTTTTACCTGGCAACATGTCACATTTTGAACTTCCTTGTTAGAATGGAAATAAATAAATAAAAAGGAAAGAGACTACATTTCCAACTGCTTGTGTAAAAATGTATTCAAAACAACAATGGGAAAAGAATAGTGAGATATATAAAAACAAAGATGGCACAAGTGATAAAATATTGGTAACGAGAACATTCCTTCAAATCAAACAGAATAAAGGTATGATTATTAAGTATATTTTAATTTTATGGGTATAATTTACCTCTCCACTTTAAGATTATTTTAAAACTGAATATTTCAAGTCATTAAATAAAAGGAAGAAGGAAGAAAGCCTCATTTACTGGCTCTTATTTTTTGCTATACATATGTTACCCCTTTTTTTCTTCTACAATGTTACATATAAAGAAAATGATGAAGATCTTTCTAACTCTAAAGTCAGGGATAAAAACCACAATTCTGTGCTGTCTTAAACATACTTATGTGTTTGTACAACTCTTTGCAGAGTATCATTGTGCCAATGATAATCCTTTAAACTAGAAATAGAACATTATTATTACATCCAATTTTTTTTTTAACGTTTATTTATTTTTGAGACAGAGAGAGACAGAGCATGAACGGGGGAGGGGCAGAGAGAGAGGGAGACACAGAATCGGAAGCAGGCTCCAGCCTCTGAGCCATCAGCCCAGAGCCCGACGCGGGGCTCAAACTCACGGACCGCGAGGTCATGACCTGAGCTGAAGTCGGATGCTTAACCGACTGAGCCACCCAGGCGCCCCACATCCAATTTTTAAAGATAAAACTCCCTCAGGGCTGCTAAATGACTTATCTGAATTTATCTAGGTAAATAGTCTAGGATTTCTGTTGTTGCAATTATATAAAGGTTTTAATCATTTTAAGTTGCATACCACTGCAGGACTTTTGCTCTGTGACTAGTTGCTAAGCAGCTACACTTTAACAGAAAATCATACATAATTAAATTACTGTTTACACAATTAAATGACTATTTTAGAAAATAAGACTAAGAAAATTGTCAAATATCAAAAATATAGAAAAAATTATTAATGGCATTACTAGTCCATCTAAATCAAATTGTCATTAATACTTTGCTATATTACCCCCATTTTTCCATTACTAATTTATTTGTAGTCAAACTACAGCAATATTTTTGCATTTTTTTATTTGTAAATTTTTGTACTGATGTGTAGTTGAAACATAATGTTATATTAGTGTCAGGTGTACAACATAATGATTCAACTCTATATGTTATGCTATGCTCACCACAAGTGTACTTACCATCTATTACTATATGGCACTGTTACAATACCATTGACTATATTCCCTATGCTGTAATCTTTATTCTCAAGACTTATTCAACCCATAATTGGAAACCTGTATCTTTCCGGGATTTTTTTTAACCACTTAAACCATATTCTTTTCTCCTCTGTGATAGTTTTCTCTTTGAATACATCTTGTTGAAAAGCACACAAATATTCATTTACATACCTTATTTTTATATGTCTTCAAATAAAATGGATGTTAAATATGTTTTTGGTGCAGGGCATTATTTTCATTAACCTCTAATATATGACAATGTTTTGCATATTTATAATATCATTATTAATAAATGAAATAATAAAAATGATACATTCACATATTTCAAATAAAGTTTTCCTTTGTTATTATATTTCACAAATAATAATAAACTTCATTTCTTACAGATATTGCTACAAATATCTTAGAACACCACAAGTCAACTGTGATATGAGACTTTTTACTATTCTCTAATAAAAACTTTAAAAGCTGAACTTTGGAGTATAAACCCTTCAGAGTAATTCTTGATTCTTACCCACATCTATTTGAACTTTTTTATGTCAACTTTCTCTGTTTGTTTTATTTTATATGTTGTCTTAGATAGACTCTCAATGTGTGATGAGAACCTCATTCTCTGTTTGAACTGGAAAGAAAAATGCTTCTCTAGGTAATAAAAGAGATCCACTGGTAAGCTGTGTTTTCTGTGACTGGCTATGGCCAGAGCTTACCAGCTGACTGATGGCCAGGTTTGAATGTATTTCATAGCCTGACTATTAGATCACAGTGGAGGAAGAGATGATAAAATCAGCCTGCTTTCTTAAATGAGGTTGGTATATACTTCAGCTCTGTTTTTAAAAAAAACTTATTCTCTTCCTTCCCTTTAACTTAAACTATGGAAATTAAAAGTCTTTAAAATTAGAGTCAGTTTATATAAGTAACAATATAAAATGAACTGTGCTGTTAGTGCAGAGCCAGATATGGGGCTCAATCTCATAACCATGAAATCATGACCTGAGCCGAAATCAAGAGTCAGATGCTTAACTGACTAACCCATCCATGTGCCCCTGAACCCTTCAGCATTTAGAATCAATTATTATGTGACCGCTTTAATTCTGCTTGTTTATGAACTCATTTTTCAGCAGATCTTTTTCTTTTGGTCTTCCATCATGGCTGTCTTTCTTGATAACCAAGGGTAACTTCTCACAGTCACATCAGCTCACAGAGACTAGATTTACCTATTATATTTCCATTATTTTTTTTACAAAAATAGCATTTTTTTTCTAATTTTTCATATATTACATCTTTTATGCTAAATGAGCTCAAGTATTAAAAAATTTTAAGAATGAATGTTAACATTTCCTGAAATGCTACAATACTAAGATATTTGCAACTAACATTCTGGAAAAACCTTTCATATATTTTTAATGTTTGTGTATGTACATATTTGTAAGTGTGTAAATATTTTAATCTGAAGCAAATCTACTTACAATCTTATAGTAATGTGTACATACGCTTGTATTTATTTTTGTCACTTTGCACTTTACAAAAATGGGATCATTTTTGTACCATGGCATTATGAATGCATTAGGGGTTACATAATATTTCACTAAGTGGATAAACCAGGATTTACTCAAGCATCAGTTAATGAATGGACATTCACTATGTTTCCAGATTTTGCCTCTATCAATGCTGCAAAAATCATTGTTTTGTATATATTCTTATGTTTTGGTGTGTACACATCTAGGAAGCAGATTTCATGAGTGTATCTGTTGGATCAAAATATATATATTTATATCAATATATATTAAAAAGCTGTTTTCCAAAATGACTCTAAAATTTGCATTCCTAATAATAATCTATGAGTTTATTAATTTTGTCATGCCACTAAACGTAAAGTATTTTAATTTTATTTATTCCTACCTGCATCCATTCATGCATTTATTTATGCTTTTGGTCAATCTGAGTAGTGGAAAATAATATCCCATCATTTCTTTACTGTGTAATTCCCTGATTACTGGTATATTTGAGCAATTATTCACAAATTTACTAGCCATTTTGGTATTTTCTTTATTGAAATGCTTATTTATATGCTTGCCCACTCTTCTATTAGTGTCTTTTCCTAATTAATCTGTAAGCTTTGTTGTAAAGTATAGATGGTATACCTTTATTTCCTATATTACCTGAAAATATTCTAATTTATCATGTTTCTGAATTATTTTACATTGTATTTTCCCAAATAATTTCTAATTGTCACCAAATTTATCTTCCAGAGTTGTATGTACTAGCTAAAATTATCACAACTAAAATATTAAGATGTTTATTTTATACTTATTTAATTACATTTGACAACTGAAACTATTTATCTGAAATTCCAACTTACTTGGGGTTTGTTGTAGAACTGAATTCTTTTTCTTCCCAGTAAATAACCCATTATTATGGCCCTGTTTATAAGTAAATTCACTTTTTTGCTCAAATGAAATGCAACCTTGTCATATATTAAATCGTCATACATAATCAGATAAAATAGTCAACATTTTTCTATATTTTTAATCTATTTTTCTCTTCATAATGTAATACCCTTATATTTTAATTTGGGTAGATTTACTGCAATATAATATCTGGCAAGCTCCTCACATTATTCAACTTTTTCACTGAGTTAGTACATATTATCAGATATATCTCCTTCTGTATAAAATTTAATATTTTATTCAAATGTAAAAGACATTATTGTCATTACATTTGAAATAGAATTAAATTGATCAAATAATAATTTAAGAAATATTCACATTTTTATTTAGTCTTTCTACCTAAGGATATTTATAGAAATCACCTATTTAGAAGTTCTAGATAGAATACAAATGGCACTATGACTGTAGGTGAAGTTCTGAGAATCTGTACTTCCAAATTCTATTGCACATCCCCATATTGGGACAGCTTCTAAAAACCTCCAAGGTCATGGGTAAACTCAGCCCTGATCAATGGGAATCACTATGTTTCAAATATTATATGTCAGGAACTTTCCCAAGATATAAGAAACTATTCCCAAAAAAACTATTAGTGTCAAATGTGATGATGAATGATTCAATGATGACAAAATAAAAATCATCCTTTGTGCTCATAAATAGACAGTTGAGCATGCAAAAAGAGTACTCTGAATGTCTGTAAGTAAATACACATTTCACTGGTAACTCAGAATTTCCATGAGAAAGGGTTCTTGTGTTAAATATATTATGGGGATTATACTAAAGTTACTTTAATAGGCTAACAACTGGGTAAAGAGATCTCATTTAAGATTTTTGCCTTATAAAACAAATATTTTACTTAATCATTTGTTGGATCACTGGTACCAACCCAGTTTTCATGATTGTATGAAAAGTCTTTATATTTCCTTCAACACTCCCTTTATCTCTTTTAAAATAAAAAAAATTACAGTAGTTATCCATTAAGCCTTTTTAGCCCTTTGATAATCTAACTTCATAGCCAAATATACTCTTGACAATCTATGACTATTACCTAATGTTATTTGCAAGGTTTTAACAAAAGTTTTCACTTCCTAAGAAAAGGGTGAAAATCTTAAAAACTGACAAGGTTTGTGAAAAGTCTCAATTCCAATCAAGTCCAGATTTTTCTTCATTTTATAATCCACACTATGTGAACTGTTTTTTGTTTCAGAAAATATTATATTAATTCAATTTAAACTTAATTTTGTGCACTTCTTTTGTAGGAAGAGAGTAGATTTCTGGATTAGTGAATGTTTCCTTTTTTATTTAATGTTTGTTTATTTTTGAGAGAGAAAGAGGGACAAAGCATGAGCAGGGAAGGGGCAGAAAGAGAGGGAGTCACAGAATCTGAAGCAGGCTCCAGGCTCTGAGCTGTCAGTACAGAGCCCAGATGTAAGGCTTGAACTAATGAACCAGGAGATCATGACCTGAGCCCAAGTCAGACACCAAATCGAGCCACCCAGGCGCCCCGTGAATGTTTCATTTCATTATGGTTTAATTTTATGTAAATATGGGAATTTGAGAGATATAAAATTTAAAGTCATTATATCTGTAAAAATCAGAAACAGTCCGTCTGTGAGAGATTAGTCTTTGGAGCTAAACTAGGCTTTCGTTAATGCTTCTCTAGTTACAAGCCACTGAACCTTGGACAAATTAGTTATATTTTGTGCTTTCAATTTTCTTACATTGAGGATTAAATGAGTTAACACAGGTAATTGCTTATAAGAATGCCAGTATGTTAGTTATCATTATTTTTTTTTTACTTGACTCAACAACTTTGAGTAGTTAGGTAAGAATTGCACTTTCTAACACATGTAGACACAGATGCAATGATTTATATCTATCCAATCAAGAAGCAGTCATGTCCTATTATCAAACCAGGGTTTCTTATTTTCTTATCCAATTCAGTTTCACATGCTGTTGCAGCCAAGTTCTATTTGTATATATGACATATTTAAAATAAAAAAGGAAAAAAAATCAAGCTCTTGAAGGTGTCAGGTTGAGGGAATGGATATGAGTCTCGGCATCTTAAGGCTTTTTTTTCTTGGCGGGGCGGGGAGGGTATTTTACTCAACCATCACTACTGCAGTGCTTACTCTGTTCCAGGCCCTGTACTATGTTCCGGGAAGAACCAGTAAAGAAGGTTCAGTCTCATTGATAAAATATGAGTTTAGATTAAAGAATCATTAAGGATCACTCTTCCACCTCCTGAATTAGAATAGTTTATGTGTTCCAAGTAAAGCTTTGAATACTTAAAGTGTGGCTATATGTGAAAATTATCTTATTAATAAGTTAATAAATTGATCTTATAAATCAACTTTGTTTCTGAAAATGATTTAGAAATATATGTATATGTATACTTTTATGAAAATGTATATATACACACATATACATAACTTGTAAAAGTATATATATAAGTTTATATATTTTCCCTGTAAAACAATTTCCAGAAGACAAGACAGTTCCTAAGTATTATAAGCACATATTAATTAACAAAATTTTATGGATTTGAATGTTGGCTTCATGAGTTAACAGATGTGTGACATTGACCAATTTCTTTAATTTCTTGTGCCTCCATTTTCTTTATCTATAAAATGGGGATAGTAATACTATTTACCTAATCAAAAGGTTATGAAGGTTAAAGAAGTTATTATATACAAAGCACTTAAACATTACCTAGGATATAATAAATGCTTTATAAGTGTTAGCTAACATGTTTTCATTATACTTAAACTAACTATTTTTTTAATGCCTATTTATTTATCTTGAGAGAAAGAGATAGAGAATGAGCAGTAGAGGGGCAGAGAGAGAGGGAGACAGAGAATCCCAAACAGGCTCTGCACCATCAGCACAGTGTCCAATGTGAGGCTAGAACTCACGAACCTTTAGATGGCGGCCTGAGCCAAAATCAAGAGTTGGACAGTTAACCGAGACACTCAGATGTCCCTGCTTTCATTGTACTTAAATAAATTTGATCAGTTTACTAATTTCCACCCTGATAAAGGTTGCAACAAGTAAATACAAGCATATCTTTCAGTCTTCTTGATCTAAACAACACTGATCAAGAAGGATCATTTCATGTGCTAAATTCTCACTGTCTACATCTTCTGCCCTCTAGCTTAAAAGATTAACAGGCTCTCACACTTGTGATAAGATTATTCTTTTCCTAGGAAGAATCAAGATTGAGTCCTACATATTTGGAGAAGACCTTGCCTATCCTTATCTCCTATATTTATCTGTAGGAGTCTAGTCTAGTCGCATTCCTATTCACTCATTAATTTTGTCTCAATTTTCTTATTAGTGATATCGATATTCATACAAATGATTCTTCTAACATTTTGATCGTTAGTACTTGAGCTCTCTCATCACATCATATTTTTCCTCTGGCTTTAATTAGCCATTATTTTCTATGGTTATACACTACACTTTAAGTGCCACTAAATCAATGTCTCTATAAGCTCAATATCAAGCGTCTCAACTGCTAACCATTATCTGTCCAGCTTACTCTTTCTGGTACCCTAACTCTAAAATAACTTTCACCTCACTACTAAAGTCTGTTAATCCTCTCATCTTTTCATTATCTTTTACTTCACTTTATATCTTCCCTTCTCTTTTTCTAGCTTACCTTTCAAAAAACAAACAAACTTTTATAAGCATCATCTTGTATGCCACTTAAGTTTGTCATTTGTTTGTAATCATGGAATAAAATTCCATCCTGATTTAACTCATTCTCCTCTGGTTCTTAACCTGTACCCACAAAATTGAAAATAGTTGGAAAAACCACAACTACTTTGACACATGGTTAAAACCATGACATAAATCTCAAATGAGTCCGTAAAATGCTGCTTGGAAATTGAATTACATTTCTCCAATCCAACCACTTTGTTCATATATTAGAGCATTAACCATTACTTTATACATTCTTTTCAAACCTGAGTCATCTCCTCCTGATCCTCAATCCAAACTTCTTAGGGTTGCTTGGGTGGCTCAGTTGCTTAAGGGGCCAACTTGGGCTCAGGTCATGATCTTACAGTCTGTGGGTTTAAACCCCATGTCAGGCTCTGTGCTGACAGCTCAGAGCCTGGAGTATGCTTCAGATTCTGTCTTCCTCTCTCTCTGCTCCTTCCCCCACTCACACTCTGTCTCTCAAAAGTAAATAAACATTAAATTTTTTGTTTAAATTAAATTTCTTAATGCCTGAGAAAATCAAAGCAATAGGAAAATATAAGGTCCCACTGCTATATCCCTACCACCTTCTCACACCTTTATTCATTTTTCCGAACTCTCTCCTGTCACTCAAATTGAATTGTTCACTGCTACCTAAAGCCAACATTTTCCCTTCACCTTTTCATTCCCTCTTTCACAATGAAACACAACATTCTGGGAATTCTGTCATCTCTACTGCATAATCACATTTTTCATAGGTGTATCAACATGGTGTTATTTTCCAATCTTAAAAATCCATCTCTAGAAATTATCCTTCAGTAACTCACTCTCTCTCTGTAGCCCGTTTATATGAACACTTCTTAAATGAGTGCTCTATACCTTTGCTATTCAAATAATGGTCCTTGGACCAGCATCATCAACATTATCTGCAAAATTGTTAGAAGTGCAGAACTCCAGCTAGACCAAGTAAATCAGGATCTATGTTTAACAAGATTCCCACGTGATTGGTATGTACATTAAAGTTTGAGAAGCACTGGTTTATACTCCTCTCCAATTTTACTTTTTCCATTCTCAAATCCTTTCCAGTCAAGATTTCACTCTTAGAGCTCTACTGCAATTGCTCTTATCAATGTCACTGATGACATCCTCATTGCTAAATTCAATGGCCAGTTCTCAATCATTATTTTATTTGAAATATCAACAGCATTTTAGAAAATGTGTCACTCTTTCCTCCTTGAAATACCTTCTTCACTTGGCTTCTCTCACAAAGCTTTCTTATGTGAATTCTACTTTGTTAAGTCCTCCTCTTCTCTGTAACCTCTTTTAAAGCACTCAGACTCTAGAATGTTCCTCTTTTCATTCTCTCCATATTACAGATCTCGTGAATTTAAATGTATTTATAATCTGACAACATGCCTCCTCTCATTCTCTGGACTCACATATACAACTGCCTACTCCACCAATCCACTTGGATGTCTAACAGATATCTCTAACTTAACATGTTTAAATTTGAGTTTTGTTATTCCTTCATAAAACTGCTCCATCCACAATCTTGCCATTCTCACTTAATAACAACCTCACCTTACAATTATTCAAGACAAATGTCTTTAAGTCAAACTTGACTTTTTTCTTGCTCCTATAATCTGCATCCCATCCATCAGGCTATCATATTGGCTCAACCTTGAAAATATATCCGTAATTCAATTGCTCAAATCAATTCCCCTGTTATCATCTTCATTAAACTACCACCACCCCTTGATGGGATTATAGCAATAACCTAGTTGTTCTTCCTCTTTCCAAACCCCTCTCCACCTTACAATTTATTCTCAACAAGCTTCCAAAGTATCCCTTTTAAAATGGAATTTGGACCATGTGCTTGTGTGCTTAAAACTCCCAAAGAGTTCCACTTTTATTCATGGTAAAAGCCATGATCCCCAGGGCACTTCAGTATCTGGCCCTTGTTGTTTCTCTGATTTGTTTCTTACAACTCACCATCTTGCTCACTACACTTTTGTCATACTGGCCTCCCTATGCTATTTGAACAGGTCAGTAATGCTTCCGCTTATAGAGAAGACTTTGCATTTCCTGTGCCATATGCCTAGAATTCTCTTTCCTTAGATATAAGCCTGACTTGCTCACTCACCTACTCCAAGTTCTAAATGGTACCTTTTCAGTGAGACAGAGCTGATCACCTATTTGAAAGTATCTTGCCCAGACCTATTCTTCTCCTTTATGCAGTTTAAATTTTTTTCATATAATTTTCAAATTATAACTATATCAGATAAGTCTGATTTCAGTTATTAAGTATGATTTCAGTTATTAATGATTTCAATTATAAGTATAATTTCAGTTATTGCTTTTTTCCTTTATATGGAATACATTTTTTTTTTACTTTTGGGACCCTTATATATTATTTAAACCTGAAAAATAGTAATGCTCAAATTATTTATTGGATAAATTAATAATAGTCACTATTTATTAATAATGTATCCATTATGAATATATTTTTATTACATGAGGAATGAAAATTTTATGCATTTTATAACATTACCTTGAAAACATATTTAGTAGCAAGAAATATGGTGCCTGAGTAAAATGCTTCTGTATAAATAAACGTATCTTCAGAAAGCCTAGTAAATAAATATCTCAGTGATAAAAATCTCTCCATAAGATGTCTCCTGTGTTATTAGAGCCCTGATCACAAATCATGGATTTGAAGTACATATCTATAGCTCAGCTGTGTATTTATTTTAAGGCCAATATTTCTCAATTTTGTCACTAAAAGAGAAAGCTAGCTTCTCCAAGATGATGACGGACAATAAATAAAAACAGATTTCCCAGACCTTGTGAATTGTTTTAACAATTAGGACCTATGGCTATTCATTGACTTAGGTAAAATTTTTCCATAAAAATAATTTTACATGTAATTATATGATATTTGCAAATTGAACCTGGAAAGTTCTTTGACCTGTCTGCACCCAATCCAACAATATCTACTTAGGAGCCCCTCTCTCTTGCTACCTGAGGTTCTATGTACTATAAGTTAATCTTTACTTTTCATCTATCTGTTGATTACTCTCCACCAGCTCAAATATCTATAAGTTCTTCTCACAATTAATGAAAAAAAAGGAAAAAATATTCCACTTAAACCATATTTCTTCTCAGTACTCTTTTACTTTCCAAACTCCTTACTAAATTGTTTATATTCTTTATTCTTTTTCTTCATATTTCAAAATCATTGTTCAACCTACCACAATCTGCCTTCCATCATTTTGTTACCAATATAGATAGAGAGACAGATAGATAGATAGACAGATCTAATTAGTGTCACCAATTAGGTCTACTAAATTTGCACAAAATATTTTTTGGCAATATTGTACAACCACTCAGGAGCAACCGACACTGTTGACAATTCACTCCTCCTAATGCATTCTTTTTTTTTTTTTTTTTTTTTTTTGTTTTTTTAGGGTCTAACCCCCTTTTTTTACGTTTATTTCCAACTATTCCTTTTTTTTTTTTTTTTTTTTTTTTTTTGGCTTTAATAGGCTCCATCACACTATCCTGTCCCTCATTGACAATCTGGCTGCTGATTCTCTAGTCTGTTTGTCATTCCTCTCCCTTTAAGCTTTCCCTAAGTGCAAGTTTTCTTTCCTTGAGGACTAATCTTTCAAAATTCACTTTTCTCATGGGCCATTTACTCTCTTAGTTACTCTAAGTATGCTAATGTCAAACAAGACTATGTCTCTTTCAAATATATCATTTGCAAATATCTTCTCTCATTCTGTAGGTTACTTTTTAGTTTTGTTGATTGCTTCCTTCACGTGCAGAAGCTTTTTGCACAGCAAAAAGGGACTCCTTTTTGCATCAAGGGACTCCTTGATGAAGTCCCAATAGTTCATTTTTTCTTTTGTTTCCCTTGCCTCCAGAGACATGGTCTAGTAAGAAGTTGCTATGGCTGATGTCAAAGAGGTTGCTGCCTGTGTTCTCCTCTAGGATTTTGATGGTTTTGAAGGTAAGTATTCAAAATCTAAAAAGAACTTATCGAAATAAACACTTAAAAAATAAAAATAAAAATAATTCAGTGAAGAAATGGGCAGAAGACATGAATAGACATTTTTCCAAAGAAGACATACAGATGGCTAACAAACACATGAAGAGATGCTCAATATCAGTCATTATCAGGGAAATATAAATCAAAGCTACGAGATATCACCTCACAACTGTTAGAATGGCTAAAATTAACAACACAGGAAACAACAGGTATTGGTGAGGATGCAGAGGAAGGGAAACCCTCTTACACTATTGGTGGGATGAAAACTGGTGCAGCTACTCTGGGAAATGGTATAGAGGTTCCTCAAAAAGTTAAAAATAGAACTACCCTATGACCCAAAAATATGGATGCATCCCAATATTTATGGCAGCATAATCAACAATAGCCAAATTATGGAAAGGGCCCAAATATCAACCAACTGATGAATGGATAAAGATGTGATGTCTATATATATGATGGAATATTACCCAGCCATCACAAAGAATGAAATCCTGCCATTTGCAACAATGTGGATGGAGCTAGAGTATATTATGTTAAGAGAAAGACAACTACCATATGATTTCACGCATATTTGGAATTTAAGAAACAATAGATAAACAAAGGAGAAGGTGGGGGAAGAACAAAAGAGAGGAAGGCAAACCATAAGAGACTCTTAACTATAGAAAACAAACTGAGTGTTGATGGAGGGGAGGTGAGTGGGGGGGGGCAGGCTAAATGAGTGATAGTTATTAAGGAGGATACTTGTGAAAAGCACTGGGTGTTATATGTAAGTGATGAATCACTAAATTCTGCTCCTGAAACCAATATTGCACTATCTGTTAACTAACTAGAATTTAAATAAACCTTGAAACAAACAAACAAAAAAACTAAAAATATTTTCAGACCCAATATGAGTTCCAGCTGTATGTACAATTTTTCTATTGGTTCTTACCACTGAAGTGACTCCAAAATACCACTTTTCAACTTGATCAAAATTAAATTAATTAATTCAACCCCTCACTCCATCTCTGACACCTGAATTCCTTCTAATGTTTCTTATATTTTTATATCTCCAATTGCCAAGAACAGAAACCTAAGAGTCATCTCAGAACTCTCCCTTTACTTAACCCAAAATTAATCAGTTACCAGCCTGACCAATTCTATTTCTTCAACAACTCTAAAATATGTCCCCTGGCACTGCCCTGTTGCAAATAATTATGGACCATTCCAACAATCTCATAACAGTTTTTCCTTGGTCTCTTTGGATTCGCTGTACACACTGTAGGAAGAATAATCTTAAAAGCATTAATATAATCTCTATCCTATTTAACAATTTCAACATCCTTATTCTAAAATAAAAACTGATTAGTAAAATGCAAAATTCTACACCATCTTCCAGCATTGTGTTCCAAATGTGCCTAATTCCTCTCTGGTCTTCCAACTGGCTATTGCATACATCTGTATTTTCACATATACAGTGTTATCTGCCTGGAATGACCCCACCTCTTTGTCCAGCTTTCTTAACTTCTATAATTTTTTTTTAAGATCTTGCTTTATCTTTGACTAGGTTAAGAGCTTCTGCTGTGTATATATATAAATATATATATGTGTGTGTGTGTGTACATATGTACATATGTTTGTCCATCTATAATCCACTGTTATTATTCTGAAGTGCTGCTGGCATTGTGGGAAGGTGAATGAGATGGAATGTGTTCAGTATAGTCTTCTGATTAAATCTAAGTCTTTCAGGAGGCCTGAGTCTTGGCTATAACTTTCAGAAGTGTTTCTACCATGTATAGCTCCTGTCCTCACTCCTCAGATATTACAGAAAAACTAGACGGTACTAGAATGTGAGGAATGCCCTTCCCCAACTGGAATAAGGGTCTGGCAGAGATTTACCCCTAAACAATAGGTCTTTGTCAAAGAGAATATTCTGGGCTTAATTCATTAATAATAACTCTTCTCATACCTTTTCCATAAAGGCATGCTATGAAGGTATATTTTTGGATCTTCACTGTGAATCTAGTGAATTCCCAAAAGTGAAACTCATAAGAATTTAGGACTACCCTTAAGATATGGTCCCCAGGATATTCCCACTCTCGAGGGATTCTAGTCCATATTGAGCCTCCAGCAAATGACCAATATTACCATTTTCTGGATCCACTGGCTTTTATACCAGGTAACCAGATATCAGCTGTGATTCTCTAGATTTGCCTGTTTCTCAGTATGTTGTAGGCAATGGTTTGCCCTAAAACCTTAATTCTCTGATGATTCTAGGAAAAATAACTGATTTTCTGTTTGTCCAGCTTTCAAATGTTATAAGGATGAGTTTGACAACTTCCAAATTCTTTACATGTTAAAGAAGAAATCAAAAGTAACACAATTTATCCTTATCCCCTATTACTGCCTGTTTTTTCTATTGAACTGTATGTGTTGGAGAATAGTCATGTTATCTTTCTTCTTTACTCAGTGAGCAGTTCATGCCTTAGAACATGCTGAAGAAAATAGCTATTTGTTGAATGTATTTGTAGAATGCATTAATTAATGAATAATGAACACTTCAAAAAGAGACTTTACTTTTATAAAAAATAATTTTTTAAAGGAAAAATTCTATTTGAATTCCACATTTTTGACAATTAGATAAGAATCTCAATAAAGTTAAATTAATTCATGGTCTTGTGGAAAAATTGTTTTAAGTCAAAATTTATTATTTTAACTAACAACCTTAGTTAATATAACATTTTAAATGCTATTTCTAAATATGCTTGTGTTTTTATTAATAATTTCCAAAAGTCTTTAAGTGATGTATAAATTACTGGGAAAAATATTGTCTTTTTCTGAGCTAGATCTACTAATTTTTCATGATACAAAAGCCCATTAGGTCATAGACTGCTTATTCTTTATCTTACTTTTAACTATTTGTATAAAGTAATACAATGCGTTTCTTTTATACCACACTCTTAGTCTTAAAATGGATTAAATTTTTCCCTCTTAGAAAAAGTTTTTATGGGTTTACAGTTGTCTTTCCAGGATCTTCCTTTCTCTTGCCCAACTGTGAACCTGTCTAGTGTTATTGATGGAAGTGATTGTTTAGCAATGATATTGTATGGGAAACTCCTAAATTCTTGGGGGAGAATATTGGTTTTGAACTCCTGTTTGAAAACCTTGGCTCTGCCTCTGGCTATTTGAGTAAGTTTAACAAATTGTTATTAAACCTGTAAACTTCATTTACCTGCACTTCCTGTTGGAAGGAATAGCATCATTTGCATTATGTTCTGGTTGTAAGTGCAGTATCTGGTGCTGAGGGGATGCTCACTAAAATATAGCATATATCCCTTTCTTCTTCATTGATGGCAGCACATGATGTTTATTTACATCTTAGCTATTTGTGTTTGGAAGAGATGGTTTTCTACTGTGGGAAGGAAAACTGCAGGTTGGCTGAGGGGCACCTGGTTGGCTCAGTTGGTTAAGCACCTGACTTCAGCTCAGGTTTTGGTCTCATGGTTCGTGAGGTCAAGGCTTGTGTGGGGCTGTCAGCTTGGAGCCTGGAGTCTGCTTTGTATTCTGTGTCTCCCTCTCTCTCTGCCCCTCCCCCCCTGCTTGTGCTTGCTCGCACTCTCTCTCTCTCCCTCAAAAATAAATAAACATTAAAAAATATTTTAAAAACTTTAAAGAAAGGTTGTCTGAAAATGTGTAAAATTAATTCTCATCTGGTATCCAGTCCCTATACTCATTCTTATTAAATAATTAATTTGTATCACTAGATACTAGCTCAAGAGATAAAACAACAGAGTCACACAAAAGCTTAATGATTAAACAAAATTCTAATTTGTCGTAAGAAACCTAAATATTACCCCAGAACTATTGAAAAGCATACATTGATGGGAGGCAAAAGCAATTACTGAGCTAACAGTCAAGAAAAATGAGTAGCTTATGCATTTTTATGTCTCCATTTTAACTAAGAATTTGAAAATAATTTTCTAGGTGTTCTGGCCCTTTGGTCGGAGCTTGGGTAAACCTCTTAATGCCTTTTTTTTTTTTTTTTTTTTGACACTGTGCTAACTAGCTACCTTCTGAAATTAATTTTATTTTTCAAATAATATTCGCTAGAGTCAAAAAGTTTATCATTTTTAAGTTCATTAAGTTCATTGTAGTACTGAGGAAATATCAAAGCTACATTTCAAATAGTCATTGTAAAGTCAGCTATATGTCCAAATGAGAAATTTCTTTCACTATATATTGTTTAAGATAATTTCACAATCAGTGAAAATCTAACCTCCAAAACCCCCCACAAAAGCCATAGGCACACTATATATTCATTGATTATGCATACCACAAGTATTAATTTAAGAAATTGGCTGCTGTGAGACATGCTGGGGCCAATAACGTAGGTAACAACCATTGGCTCTTGTTTTAGAAAGGTTTTTTTAGAACTCATTCAGCTTTAGAATTCATTATGCATTAATACAAAATTATATGTTAGGCATTGTTTCTCTGTATATATTTCAAATGTGTTGTTTTGTTCCCTTGCCCTGTATTTATTCCTCAGTCCTCTCACTTTCCGGTTCCATCCAATTGGTAACCTCATAATTATCCGTAAAACCAATCTCCACTCTCCAGCTCCACTGCTCCTGCCTTAATTTAGTCTTATATTGATTCTTCCTAAGGACAATTTTAATGTCATCCTAATTAAAGTATTTCTTTCATATTGTTCTAGTAATTTTTCACATAATATTAGAATCATCATCATGAAACCCAAAAACCTCCATTCCTTATTTCAAATTACCTTTTGGCTGATTTTTCAGTTCCCAGAATAAGGAATGCATTTCAGAATCACATAATATTTTTCTTCCTAGTGTTTTAACACTTTAATATGAAACAGTTTAAGGTCCAGTTCAGATCTCACTTCTGAATATGAGCCTTCTCTAATTCCCAGGAAGATTCTTTCTACCATCATGTAATATACTGGTTTGACTGACCTTGATCACATCACTTAATCTCTATAACTTGTAGGATATATGAAATAGATGTAAATATGTTATAAAATTGTCTGGAACTTAGTATGAACTATATAATACTAGCATTATTATTATTATTATTATTATCATTATCTTTTTTATCTTTATTCTCACACAGTTCTGTTGGCATGTCTTTTCCATTAAGCTGTAATATTCCTAAGGTCAGGAATAACTTATCCTTTTGATCTGTAAAACCAATCACAACACCGGCATTCAGTAGGTGTCCATAAATATATGAAAATGAATAAAGCAAAAGAACTAATAAGTCAATATTAACTAACAAGAAGTTATGCAGGGAGAGAGTGGTGAAATGTGGGATTTCACTCTGAATAAGGTGACATAGCAGTGACTCTGTGCCATACTTCAAGATGTGGAGAAGTTGCTAAATGAAGCATTCCCTTGGTGGGAAAAGAATTAAAAGTTTGATAATGGTTATTACATAGAAATTGGCATCCTCAGTAGAAAACAAAGAGACAGAGAAAGAGAGACAGAGAGAGAATTATTGTATTTGGTATCTGTTAACCTCTTGGTGTGTGATAATAGACCTCAAAATTTATCATTTTAAAACATTCAAAATGTATTTTTCTTAATGATTCTGTAGGATGACTGGACTCAGCTACACAGTTCTCTTCCATGTTATGTTTGCTGAAATCATTCTTATGAAACCACTTGAAAAATGCTGGGGCTGTAATATTTAAAAGACTTCATTCTTAGGTCTGGCCCAGTTTGGAGTGGCTAGAATATCTGGAATCTGGCTGGTTTATTCTCTCTCTCATTCTCTTTGTCTGTCTCTCCCCTTGGCTTCCCATTATTCATTAGTCTAACCCAAGCTTCTTTACATGGTGCCCAGATCCCAAGAGGGTGAAATCTATAAGACCTCTAAAGACCTTGGTATAAAAGTCACAAAGGAGGGGCACATGGGTGGCTCAGTCTGTTGAGTTTCCAACTTTGGATTTTGGGTCATGTCATATCATGGTTCATGGGCTTCAGCCCCTCATTGGGCTCTGCACTGACAGCGCAGAGCCTGCTTGGGATGCTCTCTGCCCCTCCCCGACATGTGCAGGTGCAATCTCTCTTTCTCTCTCAAAATGAATAAACGTTTTTAAAAAATGTAAAATGAGGGGCGCCTGGGTGGCTCAGTCGGTAAAGTGTCTGACTCTTGGTTTCAGCTCAGGTCATGATCTCACAGTTCCAGCCCCTCATTGGGTTCTAAGCTGACAGTGCAGAACCTGCGTGGGATTTTTGCCCTCCCTTTCTCTCTGTGCCTCCTATGCACTCTCTCTCTTTCTCTCTCTCTCTCTAGATCAATAAATAAACTTAAATTTTTTCTAAAAAAAGTAAAATTAAAAATTAAAACTAAAAAAGTCACACAGGATAACTTCCACCGCATTTTATTGGCCAAAACAAAGTCCAAGGACCAGCACGGTTTCACAGGAAGAGATCTATCCTCCACCTATTCATGGGAGGAATAGATAAGGATAGGAAGTATTGTTGGTGGTCATGATCGCAGATGATTTACTATAATCGTCTTTTTGGCAGAAAAGAGTTACACTTGTTGTGATTGATATTTATTTTAGGTGAGATAAAGATGGTGGCAGAATCATTGTGAATATCTTTCTTTCAAGTTTTTTTTCCCCTAAATAGTTCTCAAAATTCTTTCTTGAATGTAACTGCCAAATAATTATAACATGATCAACCATTTTAGATAAAATATTTAGAACAAAGGAAAAAATTACATGGAATAGTTGAGATACACTCTAAGATCTCCTCCTAGACCATGTGAATAAACTACTCCAAATTACTCAAAAGCATCCAGCACAATTCTTCATGGAACACAATATTAATATCTATTAATATTTATTAATAGATATTAATTTCATGTATGATGTGTCTAGCTAATTAATTTTGAATTCATTTAGTTAAGTAATATAGAATCCAGTTCGACACTCCTTTGGATATGGACTGAGTACAGTTGGATGAACCCACATCAGGTATGGCAAAAACCAACTATCACTAACAGAAGGGCTGCTCCTGAGAAAGTAGATAGCTGAGATCTCATTTGTCACTTTCAATG
The DNA here is from genome assembly GCF_023721935.1 of Panthera uncia. Taxonomy (NCBI): domain Eukaryota; kingdom Metazoa; phylum Chordata; class Mammalia; order Carnivora; family Felidae; genus Panthera; species Panthera uncia. Next base: position 43,763,421 of record NC_064810.1, read on the forward strand.
TGATGTTTACGTCCAATGCTAGAATTGAAGTGTTGTTGATAAATAGTTACTGAGATATATTGGAATTTGAGTTGGTAAAAGCTCTCAAGGTTTTTTTCCCCATAATGGTCAAATGGAATTCTCAAGATGTGAATAGAAAGAATATAGGAGAACTGTAGCCTATCAATAATCATATGCTCACTCAATACAACTAATCTATTCAGCCTGTTCTATAATAGAGTAAAATAATTACAGTGTGATGGAAATCCATCACTGGAATAACAGGGACTTAATCAGCTGTAAGTAACTTGTAGGCAAGAAAGGTCCAGATATAGCGGTAGCTGCAATATAACAAGACCCACAAATTTTGAGAGCAAGAGAAAGGAAAATTAGGGAAGAAAAGAAATGCAGAAGGATAGTTTAACATAGTTTTGTCACACAAATGTAAGCTTCTAGTGTAACAATTAAAAACATGAAAATGTATGATGGTATGACACCTAAAATGACATGGAAAAGCAAGCAAGCAGAATCAAAGAAGAAATGTCCTGTATAAACTGCTACAAAAAATTAAATAAATTAAAATTATTTAACACCAGATCTGTAGTATAATATAACTGATATAATCTAAATTTCCTATATAGGTTGCACTATAACCAGTGTGTAACAAACAAGACATTTCCAGAAAACAATTACAGTCTGCCCCATTTCAAATAGACCTTTCAGCACAGACCTTGAATAGACTTTAATAGACTAGGTGACATTGGTGCTAGGCTTTCATTTCATCATAAACACATTTTGAAAGGTTGAAATACTTATTGTTGCTCTTTTGTCATCATTATCATCTGCTAAGCACCAGTGACTTTCAAAGTTTCTTCCACGCCCCTTTCTAGTTCTCTATCTAAAGTATTAAAGTTTTCTGAAAATTCAAGCTATATCAGTTGAACAAGTCATTTTTCTTTCTGTACTTTCATTTCAAAGACAGGATGAAATGTTGAGAATATAAAGACTTTAGAATAAAAGAGAAGCAGCTTTGCATCCTTAACCACTTAATGGTATTTAATTTCTTATTCTCATAGTTTCATGTCCTGATTTATAGTTTTAGGTACAAAAAAACCTCAATCACCACCTTCACCCAGTGATGCAAAGAATATATCTTTTACGTGCTCAAATTGAAGAAAATTCAGACCCTCTCCCTCTTCCTTATTTGGCAAAAGTCATCCAGGTGTTTATAAAAATGACAAATGTCATTTCATCCGTTTCATTGTTTGCACCAAGATTTAGAATAGTCACTTCCTGAAAATTTGGAAGTTCATAACTACTACCATAAGCAGGTAGCTCAGAGTAATGGTTTGCATTTCTGGCATAGTGACAAATTTGGAGGCATCCACAATGTTGACTACCTAGAGAAATATCCCTCAAGTGCTGCTATTGTCATTACTCTGGTCCTGCCAGGATCACGGTTGCCCCTGCCCAAGAGCCAGCACTGAGAACTTCTGCTCTAAAACAGGGAGTGGGAACTTAGCTCTGCCCTTTGAGGTTGGTAGACATCTCAACTACCAATAACATGCTGCGCAAGCCATTACTAAAGGCAGTCATTGCTGAAAATAGGATATTGGATATAAGATTTTCTGTCCTACACTATGATGTTTGTGAGCAGTGAATAGTTGCCATCACTGCTATCAGTGTCCTACAGAAACCTCATTACAGGTCAACATACACAAGGCTATTGTATAATAAAATTTCGTTAGACTTTTAGTTTTAACCTTTGTCCTCACTGACTCAGTTAATTTCCCGAAGTACATTCCTACTCAGAGAGGGGCTAGTCAGGCAAAGTTCTGAGGTCTGCTTAATTTCGGCAGTGAATTTATCCAATGGTCGTTTGATTTCATATATTTCCCTCCACTGCCTTTGGCTTTACTGACAGATTTCTGAGACTATAAATTTCAGGAAGCAGTGATTATATACCAAGACCATTCCTGCTCATATGCTCCCTGTATGCTTCGTGGAAGCTTGATTCTTTCTGAAAGCTTAAAAATTTGTATTCTTAAAGTTTCTTTCAAATTTTGGCTCCATCAACAATACTTCCACATTATCATCATTAGAATCTCCGTCATCATTTTCATCAGTAGCAGCCAAACAAGCAGCTGTCAATTATCTTTACAATAGGGGTCAGGGCAGGTATGTTCATGATCTCTTCAATTCTAACAGTCTACACACTTTGTTCGAGACTTTAATAGCCTTACACTCATCAAAGCATGGACTTCTTAGTATAAAATCAGTGTTTTCTAATTTAAGAATATTTTTAGACTAAAAATGAAGTAAATAGCAGTGATTATGAATCAGAATTGTTTTTCATTTTTATATACCTTTTCGTTCATTTAACATTCAATTTTTTAATGTTTATTTATTTTGAGGAAGAGCACACAAGCACAGGGCCGAGTAGGGGACAGAGAGAGAGAAGAGAGGGAGAGAGAGAGAGAGAGAGAGAGAGAGAGAGAGAATCTTAAGCAGCCTCCATGCTCAGTGTGGAGTCCAATGTGGGGCTCTATCTCACAACCATGAGATCATAAAGTGAGCTGAAATCAAGAGTCAGATGCTCAACTGACTGAGCCAACCAGGAACCCAATGTTCACTTTTAATTCACATTTTCAGTATTATTTCCTCTCTAATTGTCTTATTTATAAAATGGCTTAATTTTCATAATAATGATTCAATAAGTCATATGTTGACACATTAACAATGATACTAGGCCAATAAACAAGGTAAGTCCTTTTTTCTCATGTAGCAAAGTAACATAAGTATCGTTTACATGTTTTCAGACAACAAAATTCCAGTACATATAAAAGGAATAAAACATTTCATAAGCTCTCTATACATTTTAGAATTAATTTGTGAAATAATTATTCAAAATGTTATGTTTTCTCTTGTTAATCTTGTGTGATTTCTAGAGCAAAATGCTTTTCTCCCAAATATGTTATCAGTGAATAATCATTTTGAATGGTATATTGTGATACACAATTTAACTACTTAAAAGCATAAAGAATAAACATTTATGCTTTTTTTAAATGTTTATTTATTTTGAGAGAGAGAGAGCACACATGCACGTGGAGAAGGGGCAGAGAGAGAGGGAGAAAAAGAGAATCTGAAGAAGGGGGCATGCTGTTAGCAAAGAGCTCAATATGAGATTTGATCTCACCACCGTGAGATTGTGACCTAAGCCGAAATCAAGAGTAGGACACTAATGGACTAGCCACCCTTAAATGTTTATGCTTTTGTTTTCTCTTTACCTTTAATGGCTATAAGAAACTAAACACATTGAGGGGCACCTGGGTGGCTCAGTTGGTTAAGCATCCAACTTCAGCTCAGGTCATGATCTCACAGTTTGTGGGTTTGAGCCCCACACCAGGCTCTGGACTGACAGCTCAGAGCCTGGATTCTGCATCTCCCTCTCTCTGCCCCCTCCTGCTTGTGCGCGCTCTCTCTCTCTCTCTCTCTCTCAAAAATAAATACTTTTTTTAAGAAAAGGAAATCAAATACATTCAAAGTACATTAAAATTACCTTTTAGTAATAATTTTTATAAGTTGTTCCTTTTAACAATATATGTATAAAATAGCACTATCTGTTCTGTTTCAAATTCCAAACTCTTAACAAAGCCATCTACAAATGCTAATATGGCAGCAAATTAAAACAGTTTCCTCTCTATAAATATTTTAGTTCATTTCTTGTATTTAAAATTTTTTGAATGTTTATTTATTTTTTAGAGAGACAGAGTGCAAGCAGGCAAGGAGCAGAGAGAGAAGGAGAGAGAATCCCCAGCAGACTCTGCACCATCAGCACTGAGACCAACTTGGGGCTCAAATCCACAAACCATGAGATCATGACCTGAGCTGAAATCAAGAGTTGGCCACTTAACCAACTGAACCACCCAAGTGCCCCTATGTTTTTCGTATTTTAAAATGTATGATCTTGTTATAAATACACTTTGTATATACCTCAAAATTAGTTCTTTTATGAGTATGGTCTTAGAGAAAGTTTCCTCTTACTGTATGAAAGAGATTTCCATTTTCAAGTGAGGCCTTCTATTTTAGAGATAATACATGGATTTTGGAAAACAATATAATGTACTTTATAGAGCCACTATATATTGGTGCTCTAGAGCATACATGGTTACATATGTAAAAACCAAAGGAGATACATTGTCTAATCAGTTAAATATGTATTCCAGCTATTATAAAAATAGAAGGAAAATGAAAATTCTTATGATTTTCCTATCAATGTATAATTTAATTATTCATTTTGAACACACATCAATAAGCAGTGTCATTTTCCGAGGTCAAATTATGTTTTAAAGAAGAAAATAACACACGATAGTAGGAAACAATGACAACGCAAGCTTCTCACCAAAGTACCTAATGTATAGGTTTATGGAATAATAGTACATTTAGCCCCCATTGCATAATAAAGGCTCTTGAAAATTTCAGTATGACATTGAAAATTTAAAGAGAGATAAGGAGATAAGGAGTAGGACAAAGATTTTGTTGAGAATTTTTGTGTGATTTTGTTGCTATCACCAATTTTGAAAGTACTGTAACACTTCTTTCAATACCAAAGAAAGAAAACCGTATCTATTGTTCAACATTAAAGTTCTCCATCCCTTCAGAGAACACCAAGATTTTTGTTTTTTTTATTTATTTTTCTGTGTTTTACTATTTTGTTTCACTAATATCTCTGGTCACAACGGCAAAGACTTGAAGCTTCTAAATTTTGTTAAAATCCTAACAATTTCAAATCAGTATGTTTTCTCATGCCAAAACAAAAACAAAAAATAAAAAAAAAAAACAAAAGAAAGTAAAAACAAAACAAAACAAATCCATTCTATCTATTATAATCAATTCTTCACTTCAAGTGTCCATAAATCAGAACCTTGCCAAAAAAGGAGTTTTTGTGTTCCATCACATTTAGTTATGAAAATGTAACAGATATAATTTTTATAAAGATTTCTTTTATTTGATACAATTAAATTTATGAACAAACAAAAGTCTACAACTATAACTGCAAAGCATGACTTTCAAAAGGTTATCAATTGGGAAACATTCCGAACATAAAAATATTAGAGGCATAAAGATTATAGAGGAACAAATCATGCTACCTTGCTGGTCTAAAATAATATTTTCACATTTTATATAAATATTTGTCTCCAGACTAACACAAAATAGAAAAAAAAATCTAAATAAAATGTTACTGTTTAGGAGCTTTTTGAAATCCATCTGCCATCACATTGGATAGATGGTTATGTTTATGACCTCTGTTTTAGAGCTTTGCCATGTATGCTTTTTCAAACCAAGATCTCTGAAAAAGGAGCTGCCTTCCCTGGTAAGCTTTATTTAGAACCTTGATTTGGCCTAAAAGAAACTTTTCCAGTCTTGAGATTAGAAAAAATGTCAATTTATCCAAAGCCAATTTGTTTTTTCACTAAATTTTTTTTTGGTGTTTTCGTTTCATAGCAAACTTGAAGAAACAGCACAGAAGACAACGTTAAAACAAATATTGCAAGAAGGACAACTCAGAAAATTATTGAAAATAAATTGAACTTTAAAAAAGTGAAAAAAAAATTGATTACCATTACTATGAAATTTGCCATTTAGAAAGTGACCATTTTAAAGTTGAATTTCTGAAAATTATTCCTCCCTGAAACATTATATTGGCATTTCACTTTCAGGATCCTACATTTATATTTAAAAGGGTTACTGGGCTCCTGGGTGGCTCAGTTGTTTACGTGTCTGACTTCACGTAACTGATCAGGTCATGATCTCCCAGTTCATGAAGTCAAGCCCCGCATCAGGCTTTGTGCTGACAGCTCAGAGCCTGGAGCCTGCTTTGGATTCTGTGTCTCCCTCTCTCTCTGTTCCTCCCCGAATATCACTCTGTCTCTCTCTCTCAAGAGTAAACAAACAATAAAAATAAATAAATAATAAAATAAGGGGTGCCCGGGTGGCTCAGTTGGTTAAGCATCCAACTTCGGCTCGGGTCATGATGTCACAGTTTATGAGTTTGAGCCCTGAGTCGGGCTCTGTGGTGACAGCTCAGAGCCTGGAGCCTGCTTTGGATTCTGTGTCTCTCCCTCTCTCTGCCCCTCTCCCACTCATACTCTGTCTCTTTTTTTCTCTCTCTCAAAAATAAATAAACATTAAAAAAATTATAAATAAATAAGTAATAAAATAAAAAACCTGCAAAAATTAAAAATGAAAGAATCCTCCTCTGTTCCTTATTTTTTGCATCGCAACCATATATATTGCTATAGAACCCCATGAGATTTATGATTTTACTGAAATGTTAAAACTTCCAATAAAAAGACATTATTACTATAATTATTTGACAGTAAAATATTTCCTTTCTGACCATGCTCTATGCCCACTGTCAGTTGAAGGAACCCGGGAAAACTTGTGACTTTTCCAGTTTGTCAAAGAAACTCAAAGGATAGAGCCCTTAGGCATAGTCAAAGTAATAATGCAAATTCCACTACAATGGCCTAGTAAATGGCTCTTTCTTCCATCACATGCAAGCTTGTGCTTACACTTAGGATAATTTTGAACATGATATAAATGGCTTGCAAGGAATGTATGGACTAGCTCTGTTTTAATTAGGATTATATTTGACTTCTAATCTCAGAAACCAAAGTAACAGTGTCTTTTAAAAAGTCAGAAATGTGTTTAACTCTCATATTCATGTATATACTTTTGAGTCTGTATGTCAAATTCTATAACGCCAGGCTCCTTTTGACTTGTTTCTCCATAATGCACAGCCTCTTTGCCCACCTAGTTAAAAAAAAAACTCTTGCAGTTCTAGCTATTACACCAACATTCCAGACAAAAGGAAGAAGAAATAAGGAAGACAAGAGCACAACCTATCACTTTAAAGACACATTGCAGAATTAGTACACACTACCTCTGTTTAACTTCCACTGACTTGAACAGAGCCACGACTATGCATGAAGCTAAGAGATGTAGTTTTTATATGGCTAAGTACCAAGCTGAAAATTGAGAATCCCACAAAGCTATTCTTTTCCAATTATTCCTATATTGAAGAAGGCTCATCTTCTGCAAGTTTCCTCTTAAGAGATGAGAGATTACAGTAATTCTTGTGTTCTTGCCTGTAAAAAACTGATCTTCTGGAGACTTGTTAAATGAGGACATCTTGGATGGTTATTCAATTCTTGGCTTACATTTTAGTGCCCTTGAGTTTCCTGAAAATGCATCTTCATTTTGGTCCAGGTTTATACATTGCTGTCAAAATTCTGATGCCAACTTGATTTTTTTCCTCCCTTGTTAATTAATTCAATTTTTCACCTTGACCTATGGAATTAAAACTTTATCTTTAAGTCCCAGAAGTTTTACTTACATATTTTGAAGTAGACTATCTCATGTGAGATTTCTCAGAAGTAAGGGGCTTTGAGGAATCTTAGATGAAAAGATCAAGGATCACTTAGCCACTCCTGTATGGAGACAACCCAGGAAAACTTATGCAATCAATGGTACACAAACAGGAAATGAACTTTTATTATTTTATCCCCTAAGATTTGGGTTTCCTATCATTTTTTAATTTTTTTTTTTTGTTTATTTACTTATTTTGAGAGAGAGAGCATATGCGAGTACACATGGGGGAGAGGCAGAGAGGGAGGGAGAGAGAATCCCAAGTAGCTCTTCACTACTGTCAGCATGAAGCCTGAGGTGGGACTCAAATTCACAAACCCATGAGATCGTGACCTGAACCAAGATCAAGAGTCAGACACTTCACGGACTGAACCATCTAGGCACCCCTGGGTTTACCATCATTAATGATATATCAATCTGCCTTGACATATCAGAATTGAGTAAATTTATTTCAGAGGCTAAAAATATGAAGATATATATTCTGAAGTGGCAACACAACCAACAAAATTTCACAAACAGAAAGAAAACTGTTCATATTCCTTACAAACATAATGCAAAAACCATTAATGAAACATTTCACACAAACTCCGACGTATAGAAGAATAATATATTTCAATAAGTGGCAATTTCTTCAAGAATGGTAAGTTGATTTGATGTTAAAATATCAAAAAATATAATCCATGATAATAGAATAAGGAAGAAAACCCATGTCATAGTATTAATGGATAGAGAAAAAGCATTTGAAGAAAACACCCCTTTAAGTTAAAAGTTTTCAGTATATTAGAAAGAGAAGGAAATTTCTCAACCTAATAAAAAGGTATATACAAAAAACTATAGGCAATAACATACTTGACTGTGGAAAAATAAATGGAGGCCTTTCTCCTAAGACTGGAACCAAAGAAAGGTTGTGACCTGTCATGAAGTCTATGAAACACTGTTTCCAGGCCCCAGTCAGTACAATTAAACAAGAAAAGAAAATAAATAAAAGAAATAAAGAACTTACAAAATTAAAAATTAAAAAAAAGTAATGCTGTCTTTATCTACAGATGATATCCTGTGTCCATGGAAAATCCTAAGTGCTGCTGATTTCTAGAATCTTGGAGTAAGGAGTGTGACAGACCATGTCCCCAGAGTAGAATTCATTCAACTGGTGAAAATCATAAATACCAAATCTTTTAAATGGAATATAGCAAATAAATATTTACTCAAGAAAAATCAACTAAATCTCAGAAGAATGAAAATCGGTGGTACTTAGACTACAATACACTCCTATTTGTTCCCCAGTGCCCTTAACACATACATCTTTGCAAGCTTACTGTGAGAGAAGCTCTACTCCAGGTGGGTAAAGCTAAGAAAACAGCTTTCCCAAGCTCTCAGTAAAGGGCTATGGTTTCACCTTCAAGAATAAGGACACTAGCATCTCTCACACCCCTCCCATATCTATATTTTAGAATCTCTATTACAGCCACCTGCAGCCCAAAGGACTAGGTTTCCCACTCAGCCTCTATTCAAAGGACAGAAGCTCTACCCCATGCAGGACAGGGTGAGAGTACTGGGGTCCAATCACCTGTACTTCAGCTCCCTGTGAAACAGAGATTCTTTGCCAAAAGGGGCAAGCCAAGACCAAGTGGCTAAATCTCACACCTGACATGTAGATTATGGTTATCAACTGGGAGACTTAAAACACAAAGATAATGCCAGTAGGAGATAGATAGAATTTATGAACAGACAGTTCCACAACTCTAAGAGTTCTAAACTAATTCAGAGCTTGGAGAATTCATGACCTAAGGGCATTCTTGAAAACACAAGAAATCACAGAGGTGAGAAATTAAAAGGAGGTTGATAGTTCCAAGTTATTTTCACAATAAGAAAAATGGTAGGCCAGCTAAAAGTTTAACAGAGGAAATGAGGGAAGACAGCCAAGAGTCTTCTTGGAGACAAAGAAAGCCTGAAATTGGAAATACTGTCTCTGAAAAAGGATCTAACTTTAATTAGATCAGACTGTAGAGTGCGATATTGTGATTTATCATAAGAAGTATATATTTGGTCTTTGTCCTCTTTTCTGACACAGAGCTTCTAAAACCCTTAAAATTTCTTAAGTGGTGAGAATGAAAACGTATCTTTTGATATGTTAATGAGATTACTTTTGGAGAGCTCCTAATGAAGGGGGCTGGTTACTAGTGTAACCAACTATGCTATTAGAGGAATGGAATTTCATTCCCACCCTGGAACCTATAAGAAGGGAAAAGGGGCTAGAGACTGAATTCAGTCACCAATGGCCAATGATTTAATCAATCATGGTTTTGTAATAAAGTCTCTGTAAATACCCAAAAAGGATAGTTCCAGGTTGGTGAACACATGGAGATAAAAGGAAAATGGGATGCCCAGAGAGAGAGCAGAAGCTCAAGCCCTTTTCTCATACCTTATCCTATGGATCTTTTCCATCTGGATGTTCCTGAGTTAGACATTTTGTAATAAACCTGTGATCTAGCAAGTAAAATGTTTCTCTTGAGTTATGTGAACCACTTTAACAAATTAATTGTAACCTCAGATCTATAACAGATAGATCAGAAGCACAGGTGACAATGTGGACTTGTGACTGCACTCTGGGGATAGGGAGGAGGAGGGCAGGCACTCTGTATTGTTATGGGTGAGAGAGTCTGAGTTGTGTGAATGAAGGTCATGGTCCTTGGATTCCCTGAGACTTATGAGATTCATGTAGTGCTCTGCCCTCAAATAAAGACAGCCAGAAGGAAAGTAGCAAACACAAAGCAGTTTATTAAAGTAAAAGTACACTCTCAAGGTGGGAGAGCAGGCAGGTTCTGTGAGGTAGAACCAGCCCCTAGGTTGTTTTGGGATTGGACATTATTGGGTCTCTCTGGGCTGGGGGGAGCTGTGTACAGTGGGGTAGTCTTTAATGGAGGCTGCTTCCAATCATTTGGGAAATTCCTCCCACAATTTGGGAGGGGGTGTTTTTGACCCTACATGTTTGTACTGGACCATCCTGTCTTTCTCCATCAGGTGGGGCTGTACCTACAATGCAAATGCATTACAATGAATCTAGGGGTTACCCTGGAGCAGAGGTGGAAGAGGAGAGCACTTGTTCTTCACCTGAGCCTCTTTGGTCTGTCAGGCCCAAGTCTTGGAAGCCACAAGTTCAAGATGTTGTGCTCCTGGGCTTATGATGTCTAGTTTAAGTATCATCATTCTCACTTCCAGCTTATGTCTGTATCATACCCCTTCAATGACTTGGGACTCTGCCTAGGGCATTCCCTCTACTGCTCATGTCTAGTTCTTACCTAACCATATGACTGAGCCTTTAACCTGTGGGATCTGATACTATCTCCTGGGAGATGGTGTCAGAACTGAGTTGGATTGTAGGACACCCTGCTTGTGTCAGAGCATTTCTTGGTGTATGTATGGGAAACCCACACACACAGACATTGGAACTGTGTAATCAGAACCCGTTAGGATCAATTCACGCCCAGGGCATTGTTGAAAACATGGATCAATCAGATGTCTATTAGTGGAGGCTAACAGGTAGGTGTGATATCAGTAGGAGATCAGCCAGAAACTTAATGGAGAGAAAAGGGAAAGTTACAGTCAAAAAGAACCTGGCCAAAACCATACTGATCTGAAATTCAAGAAAACTGTGTGCAAGCCTAATGCTATGCATTCTAAGAAGTGACATCAGAGGCTAAACTTTACAGTGGAAATTACTTTATTGAAGTGGTTCAGCCAAATCATTTAAAAAAATTAACAAGCTAACAATAACAATAATAACACGCCCCAGGTTGGGAGAAGGTAGTGTCAGTATATATTGCTACAATATTTTTTTAATTTTTTTAACATTTATTTATTATTGAGAGACAGAGAGAGACAGAGCATGAGCAGGGGAGGGGCAGAGAGAGAGGAAGACACAGAATCCGAAGTGGGCTCCAGGCTCTGAGCTGTCAGCACAGAGCCCAACACGGGGTTCAAACTCACAAACCGCGAGATCATGACCTGAGCCGAAGTTGGACGCTTAACCAACTGAGCCACCCAGGCGCCCCTATATTGCTACAATATATTATCTAAAACATCGTTAAAAAAACTTATAAAACACACAAGAAAAAAGAAAGTATGGGCTATTCACAGAAAAACAAGCAGACAATAAAAACCGCCTTTTAGAGAAACCCAGATATTGGACTCACACAAAGATCTCGAAGCATCCACTACTATGATCAGAGACTTATGTAGAACCATGTTTAAAGGATTAAAGAAAAATTTTATGAAAATGCCTCATTAAATATAGAATACCAGTAAAGTTATAAGAAATATATATAAAGGACCAAAAGGAAATTTTGGCATTGCAAAGCATAATCATCAAAATCTACAAAGTAAGAATAATTACAGAAAACTAGAACAAAAGTAGAAATAACATTGAGGCCTATCTTAAGAAAACTTTGGCCTGACACCTTTGAATACAATAATCTGATGCATATGTGGAATAGAATGAACATATTTGGGGTACTTGGGGCAGATGCATTGCTATGTGGGTGCCACTTTGGAGGTATAGGATGTAAGGTAGGTTTTTTGTTTGTTCATGCATACACACATACATGTATTTATGTGTTTGTTGTATGCTCATGAAAAAGAGAAAAACAGAAATGGGCAAAGTAAAAAAAATAATTAGAATGAATTTTCAGATGACACTTGAATTATATAGGACTAAATTTACTAAATAAAGTGAATTGATATTAATGACCTTTCAAAACAGTAAGCACCAGGCTCAGATGTTTTCATTGATGAATTCTACTAAATATTTAAGAAAGTAATGATACAAATTCTCTACAATCTATTTCAGGAATCAGGGAGAAAATTTCCAGCTCATTTATGAAGGTAACATTACCCTAATACCAACCCAGATAAAATCACTGCAAGAAAAGAAAACTAAAGCCCAATATCTCTCACGAATACAGATGGGAAAACTCCACGATGTAATATTAGCAAATCGCATTTAACAATGTCTTTTATATATATGTGTATGTGTGTATATATGTGTGTGTGTGTGTGTGTGTGTGTGTGTGTGTGTGTGTGTATAGAGAGAGAGAGAGAGATCACAAAAAGTAAAATTTATACCACATATGTGAGGTTGGTTCAACATTCAAAAGCCAATTAATGTAATCTCCCACATCAATAGACTAAAGAATAAAATCATATAGGCACATCAATTGTTACAAGAAAAGTCACTTAACAATATAATGTCCATTCATGTTAAAACTCAGAAAACTAGGAATAGAGGGGAACTTCAGCAACTTGATAATATCTAAAACTAACATCATATTTAATAGTGAGAAACTGGACACTTTCCCCTTAAGATCTAAAATAAGCAGGGCCCCCTGGGTGGCTCAGTCAGTTAAGCATCCAACTTCGGCTCAGGTCATGATCTCACAGTTTGTGGGTTTGAGCCCCGCATCGAACTCTGTGCTGACAGCTAAGAACCTGGAGCCTGCCTCACATTCTGTGTCCCCCTCTCTCTCTGCCCTTCCCCCACTCATGCTCTGTCTCTCTGTCTCTCAAAAATAAAGCAAAAACATTTTTAAAAAATTAAAATAAGCAAAGATTCCCCTCCTGATCACTCTTATTCACCATCATACTGGAATCCTAGCTACCACAATAAGGCAAGAAAACAATATAAACGTATACAAATTTGGAAGGAGGTAACATAAGTGTTTTTGTTCTTAGCTGACATGATTGCCCATGTGGAAAACCCAAAAGAAATAATGACAAAATTCCTGGAATTAGTAGGTGATTATAGCAAGGTTGCAGCATACAATGTTAGTATACAAATGTCATTTATATTCCTATATCTTGGCAATGAAAACTGGATTTTGAATTTTTTTAGAAAATCACAATTTATAAGAGATCAAAAGAATGGAATTCTTAGACAGAAATTGAACAAAATATGCACAAGATCTATATGCAGAGAATTGTAAAACTTTGATGAGAGAATTCAAATATCTAAATAAATGGAGAGAAATGACATGATCATGGATTAGAACATAGTACTGTTAAGACTGTCATTCTTGATTACTTGATCAAGAGATTCAATGCAATCCCAATCAAAATTCAAGCAAAGTATTTTGTAGATATTGAAATACTGATTTTAAAGCTTATATGGAAGAGGAAAAGACGCAGTATGTCCAACATAATACTAAACAATAACAATATTGGAGGCTTAACACGGTATATGACTTCAAGATCTATTAAAGTATATAATAATCAACACAGCATGGTATTAGTGAAAGACTAAGCACATAGATCAATGGAACAGAGTAGAAAGCCCAGAAGTAGACCTACACAAATACAGTCCACTGATCTTTGACAAACGAATAAGGCAATGTAAAGAAGAAAGGATAGTCTTTTACACAAACAGTGCTGGAATATGAAAGAAAGAAAAAGAAAGGGAAAGAGAGTGGGGAAGGAAGACAGGATGGAAGGAAGGAAGGAAGGAAGGAAGGAAGGGGAAAATAAAGAAACTAAACACAGACTTTACTTTACACTTTTCACAAAAATTAGCTCAAAATGGATCAAAGACCTAAATGTAAGATGTAAAATATATTCGACTAGAAGATAATATAAAAGAAAAGTAAATGATTTAGGTTTTGGTGATTAGTTTTTAAATGCAACATCAAAACAACAATCTGTTTTTTAAAATTTATAAATTGGACTTTACTGAAAGTAAAAATTTTTGTTATTATAAGACACTGAACAAAAAGACAAGGCAATAACTGGAAGAAAATATTTCTAAGATATGTCTCCCATAAAGGACTTATATCCAAATATCCAAAATATGAAAAGAACTCTTAAAACTCAACAGTAGGAAAACAAACAATCCAATTTTTTTTAATGGGCAAAATGTATGAACAGATGTCTCAAAAAAGAATATATGGCAAACATGACAATTAAGTATTTGAAAACATATTTCACATTATATGTCAGTAGGGAACAGCAAATTAAAATAACATGACACCACTATATACCTTTAAGAATGGCTAACATCCAATCAAAAAATTGACTGTACAAAATGTTTTTGAGGATCTGGAACAGCAGGAGCACTCAGTCTTTGCTGATAGAAATACAAAATTGTACAGCCTATTTAGAAGACAATTTCACAGTTTCTTACAAAACTAAATACCACACCAAACAATCCAGCAATAATCCTTCTATATATTTAACCAATTGAGTTGAAACGTCTTCCCACCCAAACCTAGATGTGAATGTTTGCAGCAACATTATTTATAGTTGCCAAAGGCTGGAAGCAACCAAGTTATCCTTCAATAGGTGAATGGGTAAATAAATTATTATGCATCCATATAATGGAATTTTATTCAATAATAAAAATAAATGAACTATCAAGCTATGGAAAACATAGATGCATCTTAACTGCATATTGCTAACTGAAAAGAGTCAGCCAGAAAATACAATGTAGTATATGATTCTAATTATGTAAATTTCTGAAAATTAAAGAAATATCAGTGGTTGCCAGAGATTTGGGGGTAGAAGTAAGGGAGAGTTGAATAGGTGACATACAGGGGACTTTGGAATGTAAAACTATTCCAAATGATACTGCAATGCGGAATGCATGACATTGTGCTTTTGTCAAAACCCATAGAACTTTACAGCACATGGATTTAAACATAATGTATGCAATTATTTAGGAAGTTGAAGGATGCCAGGATGGAATAATGACTCTAATACAGCAAGCTAAGTGCATTTCATATGTATGAAACAACCTCACTGAAGAGGTCAGGATGTGTGCATGGGGAGATGCGGTGACAAAGTAACTTTGGAAACAAGTGGGTAAAAGAAACTATAAATAAGCACTGTATTCTACTTGAGAAAGTTTTCCAGTGGAAAGCAATTCTTATACTGCTATACACATATGTTGAAATTGAACCAATAACCAAATGTATGGTGGATGGAGGAAGCCAGGTTCTTACTGGTGAGGTGAGAATTTATAGATAAGCAAAAGGAGGCTAGAACAATCCATGTGGTGATACATTATAGTTGTGACCATCAGTATGAACTCATATTCAGTTTTATATACATGTAGATTGTTAAAAAAAGAAATATTTACAGATATGTGTATATATACACATGTTAACATACACATATATACCTTCTTGTTCTGTCAGCTGAGCTGGCCTAGAAGCAAGGACACCTTGGTAGCAAAGAATATACCTAATACCAATACCTTCATTTCTAACACCATTTCCCAGTAAAAGAAACCATGCTACTTGGAGAAGTGGCTGACTATAGGACTTGAGCAGGAAATACATGTGATGAGACTGAAGCATCTTGTTGAGTCAAATCAAAAAATAAATAAATAAAACCTACATTGATGGGGTGTGAAAAAGACATAGGAGCCACAGGGCACATTTCCCAAAGGCCAGTGTTGGAATGTTTCATCAACAAAATAAAACAATATTAAGCTAATACCCAAAGTATAAAATAAATATCCATAAGTCCATATGGAACAAACATAAATGATTGAAAAGACAAATCTCCCATGCAGAAGAATTCCAAATAATATGTGAAAACTACATGTAATACAGTATCCTAAATGGGATACTAGACAAGAGAAAGGAGCATTAGGGAGAAACTAAAAGAATCTTAATAAAGTATCAACCATAATTAAGGATAGTATATCAAAATTGTTTCACTAATTGTAACAAATATACCATATTAATACAAAATGTTAATAAGAAAAAACTAGATGTGGAATAGAAAAACCTGTATATTATCTTCTTAATTTTTCTGTAAACCTAAAACTGTACTAAAATGTGTGTTTAAAAGAAATGAAAGATCAGGGGCGCCTGGGTGGCTCGGTCGGTTAAGCGTCCGACTTCGGCTCAGGTCATGATCTCACGGTCCGTGAGTTCAAGCCCCGCATCAGGCTCTGTGCTGACCGCTCAGAGCCTGGAGCCTGTTTCAGATTCTGTGTCTCCCTCTCTCTCTGCCCCTCCCCTGTTCATGCTCTGTCTCTCTCTGTCTCAAAAATAAATAAATGTTAAAAAAAAAAAAAAGAAATGAAAGATCAGAAAAAGATATCACAAAGACATTAACTTTAGAAAAGCAGGAGGGATTATACTAATATCACATAAATCATGAATTCAATTTATTTTGGACAGTTACATTTATGAATAAAGTTCAAGAAATCAAAAACATAAGGACATTATGATTTTAGTTTCATGCTCTCTATTCACTAGAATCTCTTCCATATACTACTTTGAAATCAACAAATTACCTCCATAACATGTTTCCACATTATGTTGAAATTCTAAAGGTTAGATTTCATGATGAAATGTTCATCTCCCCACATATTCTCTTTTATGTTGTTGCAAATTAGCCAAGAAAAATGCCTCAGGCTCACTCATTCAGAGAAAATAAAAGGTGAAATATTGAGAATTTGGAGCAAAATTGGCTATTTTATGTGAAAGAGTAAAAAATTAGTTTCCCATTTGCAATAAGATATTTCTTATACTCAAAACTCAAGAAAAAGGAATTATCAAAGTGCATAAGCCATGGAAAATGATAACAAAATAATTTTTAAGAAGCCTTTTTAACCTATTCACATATAAAATTATCATATTACAATACTTCTCACATTAAATATCACTGTGCTAAAGGTTATTTCAACTGCAAACCAAGAGATAATTCAAATCGGTATACTACGTTCTTGTGTCTCAAGATATTATATCATTATTTTTCATTCCCTTTTTTAAATTACTGGAAAAATATTTTAACATCATTTTATTTAATGATTACTAGCTTCTAAAAGGTGTTTATTCAATAAGAAATAATTCCCCATTTCTACTTTAATAAGTAAAAATAAAATAACTTGTCTATTGTGTAATCTCATCCATTTTATTCACAATATCATCACTTTGTGACTTAGATATTTAATCAATGTAAATCTGAGTTTCTTTAAAGAATGAGCATGGTTTTTATGTTAACTTTTAGTTTGTTCCCCTTAATATTTAGGAATTTAGGATAAAAGTATCCAACAACATACATTGGGATGAGAATTAGGCTGACATGTATAAAACTTCTATTGATCACATTCTTTAGAAATATATGTCACACTTATGTTTTAATTTTAAATCTCACAGAATTGGTATGATTCCAATTATCCACAATTTATATCCATTATCATTTGATCTTATAATTTTTCCAATGAAAAAGCAATACAACACCTCACCCATCCCAACCCTGCCCCATGCAGAATCATTCATTACTGATTCCTGTTTACTTTCTCTGAGTAATGAGCAGTTTTGCTCCATATGATACCACTGATGAGGACAGAATTCCTAACAGAGTTGGCTTTAGTTGAACACTCTACTCTATGGTGCAATCTGGAACTATATCCTTAAGGCCACTCACTGTGAGCTCTCAATATGGGAACACACTGCAGCCTCCCATCCACTGACACTCACAAATTTTCATATATCCTCCTACCAATTCCAGTTTTCCTATATTCAACAATTTAATTAATTAAATGTATTTAAATTAAAATGACAATAATATGAAAATGCAATAACAAAAAAAACTAGAAATATAAATACCTATATAGACAGATCATAAAATTCTACTGAGAGACATAAAGAAGGATAAAATAAGTATATGAAAATCATTCTGGGGGTACCTGGGTGGCTCGGTTGGCTGATCATCTGTCTTGATTTCGACACAGGTCATGATCTCACAATTCATAGGTTTGAGCCCCAAACTGGGCTCTGCACTGACTGCACAGAGCCTGCTTGAGATTCTCTCTCTCCCTGTCTCTCTGCCCCTCCCCAGAAAACACGTTCTTTCTCTCTCTCTCTCTTTCTTTCTCTCTCTCGAAATAAATAAACTTAAAAAAAAAATCATTCTGGGGGCACCTGGGTGGCTCAGTTGGTTAACCTTCTGACTTCAGCTCAGGTCATGATCTCATGGTCTGTGGGTTTGAGCCTCACATCAGGCTCTGTGCTGACAGCTCAGAGTCTAGAGCCTGCTTCAGATTCTGTGTCTCCCTCTCTCTCTGCCCCTCCCCTGCTCATGGTCTGTCTGTCTCCATCTCTGAAAAATGAATACACATTAAAAAAATTTTTTAAATCATTCTGTAAGATATTTCAGCATAAATATAAAATTATAAAATCCCAACAATTGAGTGTGGAAATCCATCATGATCCTTAACAGAAATCATTGTGTTTACTTTCTTGTTTTGCTTAGTTTAATTTTTGTTATTTTTCTAGGTTTTGGAAACATCTAAGTATGAAATTTTATCTAGTAAAATAAATACTTGTAAGTAGCCAGGAAATTTATGTTTTAAATGTTGTAAAGGAGTCTTACTATATGACATACTAAAAGAGTATTTAAAATTATAGTAATTGAGTAGTAATGGTTCACAATTAGATTCAACTGAAATAATCAGCAAATAATTTCAAGTAAATACATACTAAGTACTATATCACTCAATTCTTTTCCAGTTCCAAATGACTAACACAAAATAACTCAAGTGTAAGGTTAAGAAGGATTTAAGGCAAGGTTTAAAGGGTGCTCAAATTATATCTTATGCCACCAGGAAGAGATTTTCTATCTCTCTTTCTCATCTCCTTTCTCCTTCCATAAATCTCCATATTTAGCCAGTTTTCCATTCAAGGTAGATATTGTAACATAATATCCTGTTTCCTTCCCCATTGAAGTTCAGTTAGAAAATCATAAGAATTTCTTCCCCAGAATATTTAGCAAACATCACAGTACATCTTTTTTGATCAAATGGCAATATAGAAGCCAATTAATGGGCTGACAGAAGCCTTGTTCATTTGTTCTACAGAAACAGTTTGGAGGTGGAGCTTTATCAGTAAGTTGCACAAGTATTCCCCATACAGCTGTTCCCTAAAATAATTTTTGTCTCTTCACATGACAGGTCTAGTTTTGAAATTCACACATTTTAATTTTCAAGTTTAGTTTTGTTAATTAATTATTTAATAGTAAAAAGGCTGAATTTCTCTCATGGAGAGAATGTTGTAGAAGTATGTGATGTAATGCCAGAAGAGCTGGAAACGAAAATGTAGATATATTTGTTTTGAATAAAGGAAAAGGACATTTCTTTTACCAACAGAGCAATGGGTAAATATGGAGAAAAGTTGGTAGTTGTAAGCAGAGAGAACACTTGCTTAATGAACTAATCAGGAAGAAAGATTACATAATGGAAGTAAAGAGGAAATGATGAGATAAAAATCTTAAAGAAAGAGTGGAAGGTATTGAGAAACTAAATAGATGATGGAGTTGCTAGTCCTCTTGAAACTGGAGAACAAAAATTTTACTTGCATCTAGGCACTTTATTATTAGTCACTTTATTTTATCTAAAAGGAACTTTGAGTTACTACCTTGAAACAAACATGCAGTATGTTCTGCAAACCCTGAACAGCTGAACAAATGGATAGGAAAGGCAATAGAATTGCGTATAATGGCAAAAAGATTAATTGATGTCATAGATGATGGGATCTGGGCTGGACAGAAAAGAAAAAGAAGTTTAAAATGAAATAACAACTAGAAAAGGAAAGTGGAGAACTTGGTAGATCTGAAAAGAAGGCTATTAATATTGAGAGAGTGATAGAGAAGCAAAACTTTGTTCAAAGAAAGCAATATTCATTTCAGAGCTGGAGAGATTTCAAGAAATGAATTCTGTGTTGTGACCATAGGAATGAGCTTGCTAAAGTGACATGTGAATAAAGATCATTCAAATTTAATTGGACTGTGTGAAAGTATTAATGTGTCTTTTCTAGGCTTATCCAAGTTTAACCAATGTTGTAATGGAATGGTTCTATGAGAAATGGTCAGAAAAATTTAATCTAGCCCTAGATTCTTCATGCTCCATTTTCCAGTAATAGACTTAGAAACACTTTAAACTGGTGTTTAAAGTTTCACTCATGTACGTGATAACTCACCCACTCATCCTTTAAAAAAAAAGTATTAAGGATCTTATTTGTCAGGCATTGTTATATACATGAGTGATACAAAAATAATATGACATGGTCTCTCTCTGAAAGAACAAAATATATAGAATGGATATTATTATGGCAGAAGACATGAGACACAGTAGCAGAAAGATGGGGGAGTAGAATCGAGGAATGGGATACCAAGGAGAGCTCCATTCTCTAAAGTAACTGGAGGAAAAGAGAAAGAAAAATAGATGTTTTACTCCCGAAAAATTTTTTAAGGATGGACTTTAAAACCACCAATTAAGATGAAACCCATAATCCTCTTAATCAAGGGGAAAAGAAAATGCTTTGACTATCTGAAAACTATCCTAATCAGGAAAATTACTGGAACTGTGCTGATTAATACCATATTCAAATGATTATTAACAAGGAGAAATGTGGTACATTAACATAAAATTTTGAAATATTGAATTCAATGTATCTTTATATTTTTAGAAATGAATACTGGGAATTTATAGGATTTAAATCTGGGAATATAAATATAACTCAAATGCTAACATATGCTATAAAAACTACTAGTAAAATAATCCATATAAT
The DNA here is from genome assembly GCF_023721935.1 of Panthera uncia. Taxonomy (NCBI): domain Eukaryota; kingdom Metazoa; phylum Chordata; class Mammalia; order Carnivora; family Felidae; genus Panthera; species Panthera uncia. The sequence goes on from NC_064810.1 coordinate 43,784,399, forward strand.
TCTAGAACATATATGTCACTCTTTATTTTCAGTATTTTCCATCTACTGTGTTATTCAAAGAATGATAAAAAATATTAAGTTATCCCAACCAAGAAATCATGAAAACTTTAACACGTAGTTCTTAATTTCACATGTACTGAGAAGCCTTTCAAAACCTAGATAATATGCATTTATTCAAACTTTTCATTTACCAGTATTCGTGTCCATAAATCAGCTTGTCTTTTATATACTAGGATAATGTATATCCAGGTTCTGTTGCTGCTAAGATCCAGGCATGTCTGGACATGTTTATCTCTTAGGAAGCTTCTATTTATACAGAAGTCTTAGGGCAGAAAGAGACAGACAAGACAAAACCTGACCTAATATCAAGCCTTAGTCTTCTGAGTTAAAGAGAAATATTATTTATGATACAGCCACTATCATACAGATTTAATATTTAGCTTAGCCCTCAATGGAGTTACCTCTCAGTTGTGTAGTAAGCAGCATAGGAATGAAAAGTTGAAAAAGATTATATTCTGAGCTCTCTAAAACCTTTGGGTATACTCAGAACTTTTTTGAGATCTTTCTAATAATACTTTTAAAAAATGCTTCCTCATATATCTTTCAAGAAGTAGGCTATGCTATGTAACAGATAAACACAGAAATCAGTCTGATGTGAGTTGGGAAGTCTTTGTCCAATTTACCAGCTAGAATGTTTAGATCATATGATCTTCTGGGCCATAATATTGAGGAAGAGAGGAAAGATGGCATACTAGCTCTTAACTGTCCTGGCCCAGAAGTGCTGCATATCACCTCCACTCATAATTCAATCTCATAATTCAATCACAGTGTCTCAGCTAACTTCAAGAGAAGCTAGGAAGCGAAGGTGCTCTCCGGAGCCGAGGGATGGATGGATAGATAAATAAATAAATAAATAAATAAATAAATAAATAAATAACAGGATTTGGTGAAAGCTGGCCTCACACTAATCTGCCACATTGATGCAGGTTAATGTCTACTTTCAGCATTAGGTGTCAGGGTGTCAGCAACGTTTCTCAGAGTGCAATGGGTACTAGGTTAGCAGGTGATTCTGGAGGGCAGTGGCAGAGGTTAAAGTACAAAGTTGAACACTACTGGAGTAACAGCTGAGCTCTATAGGTACAGCCATATCTACAGGAGGAAGGGAGACATCCTTATCCAATAAAAGCAGAGTGGCCAAAGGGGGAAAGAAAAATCTGATGCCTGTACTATGAACCATGCTAACCAGCACAAGTAGTCTTGTGAGAAATATCACAATATAAAATTAAGGAAAATATGCTGGGAGAAATGGAGAAACTAAAGTTACACGTTTATTTTATGATTTCTCATATTTCCACTTTTGTTTTTTTGTTTGTTTGTTTGTTTGTTTTTAAGTGGTCCTATGTTTAATTCTCAGTCTGGTGCAATCAAAATAAACACATTAGAATTTTCACACTTTTATTGGTGAATTTAAGATAAGTTGGATTTAGGCAGTTTATCTTTGAATTTCCAGCTTGGAATGCTCTTGTTGTGTTCTATTCTATTATGTTCTGTAAATATTTGTTGCTTCTTTTTATGTGGAAAGCATTACTAAAGGCACTGAAGGAAATATAAAGTTAAATAAATGTTTCTTCCCCTCAGGAACATTTAAACAAATAGAATGGTGAGTTAAATTCACAAATATTCATGAATCAAAACAAACAATAGTAAGTGCAGTAAATGTGGTACAAAGTGATGTAGAAAATGAACACAGAGAACACTTCTAACTTGGGAAAAAAGAAAAACTGAAAATCAATCTTCTAAAAAAAAAATTACCTTCTTTAAATTTCCATCCCAACAATTCTAATGAAAGCAATCATAAACTTTGCAGGGATTAACAAATCAATCCCTGATCTCTCTCAAACCCCAGATAATCCCTCACTTCCTGCTGAACACATCTATTAACATCTTTCTCCATCCTCCTGACTGCTACTAGCACTGCTGTTTTTCCAGTCAACTGGCTTAAAACCAATTTGTTATTAACTTTCTGTTACGTATAATTTTCTATATTCAATTATTTGAAATTTGCTTTTCCTCCTTTACAGCCTACCTTATCCTAATTTGGCATTATCTGCCTGCTGTATCTTACCATAATATTATTTCTCTCTGTGCTCTATGGTTCTCCTCTTAAAGCTCTCTCTTGACGCATCCTACCTGACTGCAGTCAGCCACCAGTTTGTCCTTTCAATGCCCTGGACTCTGTTAACCAAATAGAATGTTAAATTATTCAGAATCTATTTGGTTTACGATGTTTTACTCTATCTAATATTACACTGTTTTGCTTATGACTGACAATACCTTACACCTATTAGGTACATTTTGAGCTGAAATGAATTCTATAAACTACGCCACTTAAAACTGAAAGAGAAACTGTGAAGCCAGCAGCAAAAAGATACCAAAATACTTTTTGAATAGTTTCTCCAACATTCTAAACTGTATAATTTAGATAATGATAATTAGATTGTATCAGTGGTATATTTCCAATTTAAAATATTTCTCACTGATAATACTTTGTAATAATATAATTCACTAGAATGATAGACGTGGCTTCCAGAGGGAACAAAAAAAAGGAATTTTTCTACTTAGATCCAATAGTTTCTTCGGGTCCTTCAAAATTATAGAAGTTTTAGAAATAGAAAAAGTATTCCTATTTACCACTTTATAACAAAAAATGTTGTAACATTATTAACTCTAGGACGGCTTGCCAAGTCCCATCAGACCTTGCAGGAAAAGGTCAAAATTATTTATACATTATTTTATGCTCCAATATTAGTAATAGGTTAAGGGGAAGCGACTATTTAAGAAAAAAAATGGACCTTTTAAAGATCTCGAGTGGAAGTACTGCCAAGGAAAAAAATTATGAGATCATAGAACTCTAGTAAAAATGTCAACTTGCCTGTTTCAGTGTTTTATACATTGGTTAGTAGTTGTGCCAGGATATCTTTTCACAACGGAAAAGAATAAATTATGCCACCATTATGTGAAATATATGGACCCCCACAGAGAATGCTTTCCTTTATAGATCCTGTGCACTGTGGCCTCAGTTCAGCTCATAAAACATGGAACTGTCAAAACATCTTATGATTAGTAGTGAAGTATTTTTTGAGTATTTCAGGGGGAGTACTTGGTTTATTATTCAAAGTGAAGATTATATTTCAAGGGAAACTGTCTAATACTAGAAACAATAAAATTATGTTGCATGATGTTATATATTGTCTTTTTGGCAGAAAGTAGTTTCATTCATTCTCTCCAAACATATTTAAAATTTTATGAGATTATTATAACAACATAAAACACAAAAGCCTAAATCACCAAAGCTTTTAGTTTATAAAAAATGAAATCTGGAAAAATTCCTTTTTTGGGGGGCCCATGATCTTTACCACTTTACGACACTATAATTAAAGAATGCTATAATTGATTGTTTACATATATATACACATATATATGTTTGTGTGTGTATACATATATACATATATACATGTATATATATATACATATATACATGTATATATATATACATATATACATAAATACATATATACACATGTGTGTATATATGTACACATAAAAAATCACTGTTTAGTCATTCTTGCATAGCTATTTTCAGTAAAATGGTGAGAAAGATCTAATAGTAAGTAACAAGTACCTAAAGGTGAAATGAGATTATGGAATATAATTTTATTTCCCCTACGGACAAGATGGTATATGAAGCCAAAGTCAGCAACAGGTAGTAGTTTGTACTGGTGGGGACTCTGTCATAAGCAATGGTCAGGATCCCAGAATGAAGAGCTGGCATCAAAGAGAGCTGTAAGGACTCATTTATTCCTTAACATACAAATATTTATCAAACACCTACTGGGTGCATTTCATTTCTCCAAGTACTAAGGAAAGAATAGTAAATAAAACAAAAAAATACATTCTTAGGGGGGTTACATGACACTGAAGAGAAAGTAAACAAATGTACAAATATATAATATAATATCTGGCAATAATAATGCTGTAAAGAAATAGAGTTGGCTAAGGGATAGATGACTTTCTAGTAGCCCCTGTGAATCAGGGATGCCGGAGAGGACTGGAAAACTAGAGGACTAAGCAATGCCAGGCTGTTTCCTTCAAGTTCCTGATAGTGTCAGCTTCACACTGGTTTTTCATCCTGGTAATGACAACTGAAACCAGCAGCAGCAATTGATCCCAGTTTGTTGTCTTTCCAGAAACCCCAGACATAGTCCCTTTGGGTCCCTTCAGAAACAACAGTACCACAGCTAGCATATTCTACGTGGTCCTGTCCTCACATTGCTTGTCCCCCAACCTCACAACACTAGGACCAGTCAAGCAAGTCTGAGATCTGGAAGTTTGAGATCCAACTTCACGGTGTCCCCTTATGCTTTTAATTTTTAATAATTCCAAACTTTTCCATTAGTTCCACAACTCCCAGGAGGGATAGCTGCTTTCTGCAGTTACTATCTCCATGATACCTCAGCATTCATTTTTTTTTTGTCCTTTTTCTCAGTTCTTCAATATCTAGTTACCATTATCTTTTACTTTTTATTTATTTATTTATTTATTTATTTATTTTTAGCGTTTATTTATTTTTGAGACAGAGACAAAGCATGAACGGGGGAGGGTCAGAGAGAGGAAGACACAGAATCTGAAACAGGCTCCAGGCGCTGAGCTGTCAGCACAGAGCCCGACGTGGGGCTCAAACTCACAGACCGCGAGATCATGACCTGGGCCGAAGTCAGCCGCTTAACCGACTGAGCCACCCAGGCGCCCCAATCTTTTATTTTTTATATTAAATTCACTGAGTTAATATAACTAGTGTCACTTCCCTCTCCTAACTGGACCTTCACACAAATATATAATTTGTCTTCCCAGTTGCTCCCTGTGTATATATATACACACACAAGCATACACACAGATACACAAAGACACACACGCTCACTCATACACATATACACAAGGTTGCCTCTTCCAGTGTTCTTTATCTCAGTTCACACCACCATCATACAACCAGTTTTGCAAGACAGAAATCAAGACACTGCTCTTAAAAACCTTATCTCCACTACAATTCAATGAATTTTCCTCTTAAGTATCTCTAAACTCATTTTTTCTACATCTTTCCCTCCACTTCACTGATATATGCCTCCAATTTATATGTACCCCTCACGATCCTTTACCTGATCCACAGTTATGGCAACCCAATTAGATATTTTTATTCACTCTATATCAATCTTTAATTGATAGTTGAAACCATCTAGACATTTTCTTTTTTTTTTAATGTTTATTTATTTTTGAGAGAGACAGAGACAGAGTGCAAGCAGGGGAGGAGCAGAGAGAGAGGGAGACACAGAACCTGAAGCAGGCTCCAGGCTCCAAGCTGTGAGCACGGAGCCCCATGAGGGGCTTGAACTCACAAACCACAAGATCATGACCTGAGCTGAAGTTGGATGCCCAAATGACTGAGCCACCCAGTCACCCCTATTTAAAGACTTAATTTAGTTAATGCAATTATCCTCAATCCTCACTCCTTTCCTTAGGATAAAACTAACATCTTTAACATCATCTATAAAATCTTGAAGCATCTAGCCCTTGTTTATCACTGTCAGTTCATCTTTCAATATGTCCTACTTACATTTTGTACTTCATCACGCTTAATCTTCATTAATTTATTGATTGTTCCAGGCATCATTCAAGGATTCTGTATATGCTGATTCTTCTACCTGGAATGCACTTTTTTTTTTCTCAAATGATTAATCGTCCATGACTTTATCCTGCATGCCTTAGCTTAAATGCTTCTTCCATATTGAAGCCTATTCTAAATCTCCTCATTACATTACACTTCTTCTAATTCCTTCTCATTGCTCATTCTAAGTTTCTGAGCTTGAGTCCTTAGTCGATGCATGGAGAAAGCTGAGCTGAAATACCAACAAATTTATTCCTCACAAAACAATCCCCAAACAATGAAAGTTGGCAGATAAATAAATCAGCTTTTTTGACCTCAGGTATGACAAGACTTATATTTCAAAAGTTCCCAGAGATCTTCAACAGGAGTACATCAAAATTGTCCATAATCAGAACTTACTCATTAATCTAGCCAATATACTCTTCTCTTTTTTCTCAGTCTGCCATTCCATATCAGTAATTCTAGTGAGCATCTCACAAACAAACTACTTGTACTGAAATCTCTGTCTCAAGTTTACATCAGGTAGAACCTAAAACTAAGACATTATCTATTGTGGGGTCTTTGCCCAAATGTCAGGTGGCTATTGGTAGTCAGTTCACACTAAAGTAATGCCATAAAAATTTATGGGAATCTCTGGGAGCATGAAGAATACTTTAAAGCCCTGATATTCAACTAGAGGTGATTTTGCCTCCCAGGGGACATTTGGCAATATTTAGCAACATTGTTACCATTAGTTGGGGAACTACTGACATTTACGAAGTATAGGTCAGGAATACTGCTAAACACACCACGATAAATACACAGAACAAGAGTTATTCTGTTCAAAATGTCAATGGTGTTGGTGTAAAGCAATCCCTGTTTTAAAATAATATGACTGGGAGTCAATCATATTGCTGAGGTATTCACAAATCAAAGCTTTAAAACTATTGTATAAGAAAAGAAGAGCAGCACCTAGGTGGCTCAGTCAGTTAAGCATCTAACTCTTGATTTGGGCTCAGGTCATAATCTCACAGTTTATGGGTTTGGCCCTACATCAGGCTCTTCACTGATAGTGTGGAGCCTATTTGAGATTCTCTCTCTCTCCCTCTCTCTCTGCCGCTTCTGCACTTTTGCTTTCTCTCTCAAAATAAATAAATAAAACTATTAAAAGGGGGGGAAAAAAAAGAAATGCCTAAAATCAAATACCTTAAGTCTCTCCTTAAGGAGATTTAGAAAAAAAGAGAAAAGTATATCTAAAATAAGTAGAAGGAAGAAAATAATAAAGAGCATAAATGGTTGAAATAAAAAACAGACAAATGAAAAAAATGAAAAAAATTCAGAATCTTAGGAATAGATAAAAGCATCCCTCAATTGATAAAGAAACATACATGCAAAATTTACAGCCAACATCACAGTCAAAAGTTAAATATTGGATAATTCTCCTCCCATGATTAAGAACAAAGCAAGGGTGCCCATTCTCACCATTTCTATTCAACCCTGTACTGGAGTCTTTAGGCATTGTAATTAAGCAAGAAAAAGAATTAAAAGGCAATCTAAAAAACAAACAAACCAACAAACAGAACTCACTCCCTACAAATAGCAATTCTTTATGAGATAAATCTTTAGAAATTAACAAAACTGCTACTAAAACTCATAAGTGAATTGAACAATGTCTTGAGGCACACAATCAATGCAAAAAGAAAAACCTTGTACTTACTTTCAGTATCTAACGATAGGAAAATAGATGATTTTTAAATTTCCGTTTACAAGGAGTATGTATCCCCAAAAAAATAAAATAAAATAAAATACTTAGAAATAAATTTAATCAAATATAGCTGAGATCTCTAAACAGAAAAATAAAAGGCATTCCTATGAGAAATTAATAAATACAAACAAATGGAAAGGTATTAGTCAAAGAGGTACTAGTCAGAGACTAGTAGAAACAGTAAACTTAAGATAAAATTCTGAATTGATCTATAGATGATGTAACACCATCCCAATCATACTGCCAACAGATTTTTCCCCAAGAATTTGACAAACTGATGTCCAAATTTGCATGGATAAAAAGGAATATTAAAGAAATCCTGAAAAAAAAAGGATGAAGTTGGGGAACTTATACTACCTGGCTTTATAAGACTTATTGTAAAGCTACAGTAATCAAGACAATGTGGTACCAGCATAAGTAATGACAAACAGGTCAGTAGAACAGAATAGAGAGACCAGAACTACATCTATATTTTTATAGTCTTTTGAGGGTTTTTTTCCAGCTTTATTGAGATATAACTGACATATAATATTGTATAAGTTTTAAGGTAGACAGCTTTTCAGTTTGATATGCATATATTGCAAAATGATTACTACCAGAGTGTTAGCCAACAATTGTATCATGTCACATAATTACCATTTCTGTGTGTGTGTGTGTGTGTGTGTGTGTGTGCACGTACATACGCGCGCATGTGGTTGAAAACACTTAAGATCTACCCTCTTAGCTACTTTCAAGTATATATTACAGTATTATTAAATATACTGACCTGTTGTATATTAGTTCCCTAGAACTTATTTATCTTAAAGCTGGAGTTTGTACTCTTTGACCAATATCTCCCCATTTCCCCAGTTATTTGTTTTTTAACAAAGATGCCAAACAATACAATATTTAAATAAATGATTTTACAATAAGTAGTGCTGGAACTATTGAATATATGTAAAATAAAAATGACCATTGACTCCTAATGAAGGCCATAAGCAAACATTTGAAATGGGCCATAAATTTGAAAGTTAAATCTGTAAAGCTTTTAGAAGAAAGCGTATGAGATATCTTATCTATTGAGAATAGGCAAAGTTTTATGAGAGAAACGTCAGAGTGATGACATTAAAAGATAACATTAAAAAAATGAAGGATAATCCGAAGACTGGAAAAAAAATGTTCACAGGACACATAGCTGACAAAAGGTTGATATCCAGGACATATACATAGGTATATACACCTCAATACTTTTTTTAAAAAAGAAAATTATTGTAGCAAATACCTCAAAAAGGACATACACATTGTCAATAGCATCTGAAAAATGCCCTACAGTATTTGTTAAAAAATAAACCCACAATGAGGTCTCACTCTACACCTATCAGAAAGGCAAAAAATAAAAGCAGACAAGCATTACCAAATATTGGCAAGGATGTGGAGCAGTAAGAACTCTCATACATCATTGGTGGAATTGTAAAATGGCAAACCACATTTAGAAAAAGTTTGGCAGTTTCTTTTCAAAATTGTTTTCAAAACTCTAACTAAAGCAAAACAATCAAACTAAGAAAAAAATTGTTATCCTATAAGTATAGCAATTCCAGTCCTAGGTACTTACCCAAAGAATTTGAAACATATAATCCAAAATATTTTTACAGGAATGTTCCTCACAGATTTATTCAAAATAATAAAACTTGGAAATATTCCAGGTGTCCATCAACAAGGAATGGCTAAACAACTATGTTGTATTCACACAATGGAATATTATCAGGAATATAAAAGAACAAATTATTGATACATGCAACAAACTGGATCAATATGAAAAGTATTATGCTACGAGTTCTATGAACTAAAACTGTATAGTACTGACACATGAATAGACAAGCAGATTGTTGGAATAGAATAAAGGTCCAGAAATAGATCCAAGTGTATATAGAAATTTATTATATATCACATGATAAAGATGGCATTTCAAATTAATAAGGCAAAGAAGGACATTTTAATAAATGGCACAGGGACAACTGGTTAGCCATTTGGAAAAAGATAAAATTAGATCCATACTTCACCACATACTCAAGAACTTAATTCCAAATGGATCATCGATTTAAACATAAAAAAAAAATGGAGCCTACAAGTGCTAGAAGAAAACATATATGAATTCCTCTTTAATTTCAGCATCAGGAAAAGACATTCTAACCATAATTTAAAAGCCAGAGACCTAGAAATGGCAGCTAATTTTACTGCAACAAAACAAAATAAGAAAATCCACCATAAACAAAGTCATAAGACAACTGACAAGCTTGGAAGTATGTATTGTAAGCTTGTGATACATATTCCAGATGAAGGGTTAATTTTCCTAACATGTAAAGAACTCTTAAAAGTTGGGGATGCTGGATCAAAAACCCAAAAGAAAATTAGGAGAAGGATACAAAAACAATTAATATTAAAGGAATAAAAATAGCCCTAAACATGTGCAAAGGTATTTATTCTCAGTCACAGAGAAATGTAAATGAAAACATCAATAATACAGCATTTCTCATTTATCAGGTTGGTGAAAATTAATATGACATCCTGTTCTGTTGACAAAGCTTTGGGAAAACTAGCACTCTCATTCATACATTGCTTCTGGGAAGGTAAATGCTAGAACCCTTCTGGAAATTAATTTCCAATAAGCTAGCACAATTACATATACACTTATTTTTTCATCCAGATACACTTATTTTTGATCCAGTAAATCTAGTGATTTACTCCATTTATTTATTTTTTTTTAATTTTTTTTTTCAACGTTTATTTTATTTTTGGGACAGAGAGAGACAGAGCATGAACGGGGGAGGGACAGAGAGAGAGGGAGACACAGAATCGGAAACAGGCTCCAGGCTCCGAGCCATCAGCCCAGAGCCCGACGCGGGGCTCGAACTCACGGACCGTGAGATCGTGACCTGGCTGAAGTCTGACGCTTAACCGACTGTGCCACCCAGGCGCCCCGTGATTTACTCCATTTATACACAACTCCAAGATAAAAATGCATATATACAAGGCTATTCATTGCGACAGTACTTATAATTGCAAAATTTTGAAAACAATAAAAATGCCCATACCCAGAAGAACGATTAAATAAACTATGGAACCCACACAATGGAGTATTATGCTTCTGTAAAAAGAATGAGGAATATCACTACATACAAATATGGAGTGATATCCAGGATGGATATATTGTTAAGTAGAAAAGCAAAATGCAAATTCATATGTATAATAAGTTACCTTTCATGTAAGGAAAAGGAAGAAATAAGAAAATATATATCTATCCACTAATTTAAAACAAAAATGACACAAAGAAATTAAATTGATTACCAGTAGGGTGTGAGTGGAGACTGGGTAGAAAGATTGGGGAATGCAAACAGGATGATGTTCTCTTTTTCTCACTTAATCATAAGCAATTAATAAACATAGTTTTCTTTACAAAATCTAAGAGCAAACGATCAATAAAGGTGCTCTCTCCTTTTGTCTGCTAATATCATAACATATATTCCAAACTGTATGTAGAGTTTTTCTTCCTTGTTTCTCTTCTCTGCCTTAAATAAAACTTTAAATGTCCATGTGACTTTACTGAGACATTTTAGATTTTTTTTCAGGAAACCTTAATTCATTCAGGGTTATAGCTTTCATGACAAAAATTTCTCCCCTGGTCTGTCTTACTTTTACAAAATACGTAGCTTTTAAAAGTCAAAGACTCTGGAGTCAGACTCCTGAGTTTGAACACTGGTTATTACTTAGAACCTTTATTTTCTTCACATGGGTGTTTGGAGATAAATAATGTGTAAACTATCCAATACTCAGGAAAAGTACTCAGAAAATGGTTTTCCTGTCCTTTCAAATTACTACATACCTTAAAGAGTTAAATGTGTGACTCTCAGCAGATTTGATCACTAAATAATTGCATGGATTGTTCAAGTACAATTAATTGGATAATTTCTTTTAATTCTATTTATTTTGGCCTAACAAGATAGTTTAATTGAAAATGTGACAATTAAGAAAATTCTTAGATATTAAAGGCAATTATCAGTTATATTTAATCAAGTTTTTGAAGGGCACAGGACTGATGTTTAAAAAAGAGAACATTCAAAGACATTTAAGTTTTATTTCCTTTTTGGTCAAGTTTTTTAAAGAATCTTTTATATTTTTTTATTTGTGTGTGTATTTATTTATTTATTTATTTATTTATTTATTTATTTATTTTAGCAAGAGAAGACTCAACCCTAAGAGATTATCATTTGTGTGCATATTTATCTCACAAATTCCTTCCTTCTCAGGTCAGTACTGAACACTGCTTGTGAAGGAATATATCCATTCTTAGTAAATCACTTGACTTTATGCATGCTTTAAGAACACATACTTAAGGTGCTTCTTCAATATTTCAACTAGGGTTTAAGTCCACTGCTCCTTTAGTAGATGAACAGTCACTTGACAACTGAGATTACTTTTATGGACATTTTATTTCCAGCTAAGTCTTACACATCTGTTCTACTCACAGATTACAATTTCAAAATGACTGTGATTCAGAATTTGACCATAAAAGAGTAAGATTAAGTGATTTAAATGTATCTGTATGATCTTTGTTCAATGCAGCATATATTCATAAGGCTTCCTCAGGTTTAAGATGTAAATTATGATATATGTGCTCTTTAATTGTAAATTAGATTCACCATAAAAGAGTCCCATGATTATTACATATTTGTGATTATTCAGACACCAGTGTAAGATTATATTTGAGATCAAATTTATTAAAGTGAACTACTCAAAAATGCAGAAAAATGAATCATTCTTTGATCTATCTTTCTCTTGTATATAACGTCATAAAAAGAGGCTGATTCACATCATCAAAGGGAAAAAAAGATAGTTGAGATGGCAATGATTTTTTGGCCAATAAGACTTCAGTCTTCAATGGCATTTACACAAATTGAATTGTACTAAAATTTAATTTGTAATATAATGATTGCTGAGACATGAGTACTTCATTTAAGCTATGTTAATTGACTACAGAATTTGCCTGTACCAACTGAATGAATGAGTGATAAGAGATTTGAGTTTTTTCATGTATAAAGCTGCTTCTACAAACTTTTAAAGGTACATACTTCTAAATATTTTCTGCTTCCTGGAAGGGGTTTAATCAAATATTGTAGCATAAATCTCTTCAATACATGGAAAAGACTTTTTCATTATTTAGTCTTCACCTGCAACAGCCATCTGTTCAATTAGAATTCTACTCACATATGCACTAGATGTAAAGTGTAAAGTGTCCTCACAATTGTAAAGTTACCAATATGACACTTCATGTTTTCAGTTAATATAACAAACCATGCAGCATATTAAAATCAGTAAAACATGTTTCCTATCTAAGAATAATATATTACCAATGATATGATCAGGAGCTCAACTACATTTTAAGCATCAGGCAAACTTACATAATAAGTGTGTGTGTGTGTGTGTGTGTGTGTGTGTGTGTGTGTGTGTTGAATAGTTCCAAAATATTTTGAAAACTTAAATTCTGTCGATGATTTTATTGATAGGTGGACTTTACAGACCTTACCCTGGAATTTAGCTCATCTTTGTAAGCTGGAATAGTCATTTATACACATATGAATTTAGGAATATAGGAATCCAAGTATTAATAAAATCATTTCTGAGACATAAAAGGAACCTCTGAAACTTCTTTTTTTTTTAATGTTTACTTATTTTTGAGAAAGAGAGAGAGAGAGAGTGGAGGAAGGGCAGAGAAAAAGGGAGACAGAGAATTTGAATTGGGCTCTGTGCTGACAGCATAGATCCTCATGCAGGGCTTGGCCTCATGAACTGTGAGATCATGACCTGAGCTGAAGTTGGATGCTTAACCAACTGAACCACCCAGGCATCCCTGAAACTTTTAATTTAATTCTCAATTCAGAGTTTCCATGCAGTCCAGAGTATCTCCAACAAGTATTTAACAAGCCTATTTATGAGACTACATTGGTAGGAACCTTATCTTTCTATCCAGTCAGAGCATGATTGTGTAAAGTTGAATTTTTAAAGTATTTTGTAAATGTTTATTTACAAAAGCACTCTCTCTGTCATATTTATTTGGATTATGAATAATGAGAGTAATATTAAATACACTAGAGAGAAATACACGAGAGAGAAAGCACTAGCAGGGGAAGGGCAAAGAAAGAAGGAGAGAATCCCAAGCAAGCTCCAGGCTGTCAGCACAGAGCCCAATATAGGCTTGAAAACACAAACCGTGAGATCATGATCTGAGCCAAAATCAAGAGTCAGACACTTAATCAACTGAGCCACCCAGGTGTCCCTAAATTTGAATTTTTGAAAGCACAGATACGACTTGCAAATCCTAGTCACACAATATGTAAATAAATGTTGAAGCGAGTAAATTTTTCTTTTTTATAAAATTGATGAATGTATTTAATATTACCGTAATTATTCATAATCCAAATAAATATGACAGGTATATATGCCTATAAAAGGAGGTTTTGTGATTGGTAAAAAGGATAGGTGGACTTTTTCTATTCTTGTAAAGATTCAATTTGTTACACAACTTATACAAGCTGTCCTCAATTTGTAGGATAGTTGTTTTTAATTCCTCCAAGAACTAGATTCCAACCTGAATGATACAAATGTTGTTGACCCACCCATCTGACTACATTATCTTCAATTTGTTTCTTTATATCAGGAAAAAGATCTTTAACTGAGATAGAAATCTGAAGATTCCTATGTCCCAGATTTAGAGCTTTTTGTCTTTGGAATGTTCTTCCTTCCCTCTGGATGTGTAGTTTCATTTTAACTTAAGGGAGAAGGCCAAAAAAAATTTTTTTTCAAATATCTTATCAAGTTTCAGCCAGGACCAAAAGTAAATATTCCTGGCAGTGTTGAATAACTCCAAAAGATACTACCTTCCCAAGACAGAGAGCCACTCTCAAAAAAAAAAAAAAAAAAAGACAGAAGAACTTACACAATCCCCCTGAGAGCTATCAACAGTTGGGAAGACCCTAGCCACAAATGAAGTGCAGCCCACACTTCTTTCCAGCCATATTTTGGGGGCCCCCCCACCTGCATACACAAGAGTAGATCCACCTGCATGCACAAGAACAGACAATGTGCATGCCCCAGACAGACAGGAAGCCAAGCCAACTTCTCAGTACACTAAAAGAGATAAATAAAAAGGAAATAGCTACCCTTGAAAGAAAAACCAAATTTTAAGAGTCTGGACTTGGAAAGGAAGGGACATGAAATTTTACCTTCCTTTCTTGGCCTGGCACTCCAGAGATCCAAGAGAACTGACTCAGGTAGAAATTCTCACCTTTCCCTGGCTTCTGCTAGTTTTCCCAAGATTCCATCTGCTGGTGTCTGAGTTAGTAGGTTTAAAGTAGAGAGTGTAGCCCAGGTATCTACCAGAATTTACAAGATTTTCCATTAATTTTAATCTCAGTTTCCCCCTGACTGTTAAGAAGTAACTGGTAGCAGTTTACCAGAGAGTCTCCAAGTCCTGCCAATCTTAGGAGGTGTCCAGATGAAGATGCACCTTTGAGGGTAGACATATGGGCATCTGAGTTAGTGTAGAAGGATTTGACAAAACCTTTAAGGACAATCATATATAGAAAGATTCAATATCATAAAGATAATAACATATCTGCAAAATGAATCTTTAACTTCTGTACTGCTATTATCTTTGTTGAGTTTGAATTTTGATCCTAAGATTATTAGGAGGAAAACTACAAATTTTTTCGAAATATGTCAGATTAATTCTCAGCACTCCAGAAAGGCCTTTCATGCTGCCTTCATTTTTCAATGCGTCCTTTATTTCTGTGACTCTCTAGTATTCTTCTAATATATTGCTTATTTTTGTTTAAGTTGGTCTGAATCAATATCGTTGCTGCAATTCAGAGAATTTTAATTAATAGATTTGTTTAAGCTCAAACTATTCATTTAAGCATCTATGACTCAATTTCTCCACCTGTAAGAAAATATATTGCTGAATATTTTCCAAAATTCCCTCAAGCACTCAGAAACTTTTTTTCCCCTCTCTGTTATATATATGCAAAGGGAAATACATATTCTTTTCTGTGGTGTCCCAGTTGATTGCAAATGAGACACCCATTTCTGGGTTGGTGTTTTGATAATGGTCCCTTAGGAGCATGTAATAGGAGAGGCCCAAATATTTTAGGCTTCTGGTCTTGTAACTATCGTAGCTGTAAGACCACCAACTTGGTGGACATTTGTTTACTCTTGTAGTCTCTTCAGATTGGAAAGACAACTCAGTAAAATGAGTACTCGAGTAAAGGAGGATACAGAGGAGTAGTGTGAGTTGCATCAGTTTTATAGTTTTTTAGGTAACTGTTGTGTCTTTAATATTTTGTTAGCCTTTTGCAATGAATCTTTTTTATGTATGTATGTATGTAATTATGTATGTTTGTATGTATGTATGTATGTATGTATTTATTTATTTATTTATTTACTTTAGAGAGAGAAAGAGTGGGAGAGAAGAGCAGAGGGAAGGAGAGAGAGTATCCCAAGCAGGCTCCATGCTGAGCATGGAGCCCAACACAGGGCTTGATCCCTTGGATCATGACCCGAGCCGAAGTCAAGAGCCAGACATTCAAATGACTGAGCCACCCAGGTGCCCCTACAATGAATCTTTTAATGAAGCTATTTTGGAATATTAAACCTCTTGGATGTTTCCGCATGTCAATTAAAATAGGTATCCTACTACTACTACTACAGAGTAGTTTACTGATTTGGGAAACCTTGTTTTCAAGTGCATTTCTTAAATGAACAATCCTATCTAATTAGAAGGTTTCCCATAATGACCATTGTAATTCTAGGTTCTCCTAGTAAGATTTTGCATTTTTGTAGGTATCTACACCCTTGAAGACCACAGTCCTCAGATATAAAGCAAGCCAGTGTGGCAGAATGCAGAGCACTAAATTCTCTGAAACTTGAAAATCCCATTTCTTTAGCTAAACATTAGAGCTCTGGGAGCCAAATTAATACTTAAGAGAGATATGTCATTGCCTCGGGGATTTTGTGGTGTTTTGCAGTACAGTGAACCTTTTCACATGGAAATTTTCTTGAGTTTGGCGGGTGATTTAATGTCAATCTAATGGTTGTTCCATGGCCAACTTATCCTAGCATGGGAAACTTAGAAGTAGGTGGTGAGCCCATTAATAGCTTACAAGTGCTCACTCATGCCCACCAATTTTGTGGCTTTAGCTTCCAAGATATACATTAGCAATAGATCTGTTATTCTTATCACAAGAAGATTTCTTTATAGTGGCAGATTCCTTGATAGTTTTTAATGTCTGACTTGTGCCTAGTTAAATTTTGATTATGCTGGCCAAAACATTCTGATTTCTTGCCTTATTTCTTGAAGTCCAACAATGATTTATATACATATATATATATATATATATATATATATATATATATGTATGTATTTCAAATAAAGTTTGTTTGGAGAGCTGCACACAAGGAAACAGAGCTCAAATCCCAGAGTGACTTACCCACAGCCCTCAATAATAATGACACGATAATCAAACTCAAAAGGTTCAGTGGCACCATACCTGTGTATCTTGCTATCCTGTAGGGTATTAGAGGTGTGCTTCGGATCCCAGTCCTCATCACCAAAAGCTGTTAAAAAATAATTAAAGAAGACAATTAGGTGATATAAACAAACTTTGTTTAACATTCAGGAAGTGGACAGTCTCCTTTCAGAAAACTGCAAAATGGGGCAGAAGGCAGGAAGCTTTTATAGGATAAAAAATAAGGAAAAAGAGAAAGACAGAAAATATCTAAAGGCTTGAGATGCATAGTCAATCTTCTTTGGAGTGAAAAGATCCAGAGTTGGTTAGCATTTGAGGACTGGCTAGCTGGATATACTGTTTCTGGTAAGGCAGAGCATTTATAGGGACAAGAAAGTTAACTAAGTTTTGGTTTGCTGATGTGGCTAGCATCCTGGACAGGAGTGGCTCCATCTTGAGCCTAGAAATGTATTCCAAACCTAACAACAAAGTCAAATGCTAGTTCTTTGAGAAGGCAAATAAATTAAGAAAACCTGAAGAGACAAATATATATTTATATATATATATTTATATTATATATATTTAGATATATATTTAGATATATATATAATATTTATATTAAATATATATATATATATGGAAAATGGAACACACACAAAGAATCTATTCACAAAGATAATACCATGATTATATAATATAAAGGTAATACTGAAACTTTACAAACTGGATAAACTGTAACATTCAAAGTATTGATTTACTATTTTAAAAGGCAAGAAAATTACAGGTATTTTTATACATCTAGTTTAGTGTAATAGTAATAACAGAAAAAGGCATTTGTGGTAGGTAATTTTAGGTACCAATTTGATTATACCACAGAGCACCCAGATATTTTATCAAATATTATCCTGGGCGTGTCTGGGTATTCTGGAATGAGATTAATATTTAAATCAGTAGACTGAATAAAGAAGATTGTCCTCCCTAATGTGGGTAACCCTTACCAATCATTTGAAGGACTGAATAGACCAATAAGGTTGACCTTTCCCTAAGTAAGGGACAGCTCCTCCTGACTGCTTTGAATTGGGGCATCAGCTTTTTCCTGACTTTAAACTGAAACAAATAGCTCATTCTGGGCCTCAAGCACGGACTGAACTATACAATTGGCTTTCCTAGGACTCTAGCTTGCTGATTTACCAGGCAGATCTCAGGATTGTCATCTCCATAATAGTGTGAGCCGATTCTTTACAACGAATCTCTTTTATTACTTCTGTTTCTCTGGAGAACCTTGAGTAATAGAGCAGTGAAAGCAAATTGTGGAGTGATTCTCCATATGAAAAAAAATGCAAAAAACATAAACAAAATAATAGAAAACCAGTAATATGGATGTATATATGTTTATTTCCATACACATACACCCCATGATCAAGTGAGATTATTCTTAGGAATGTAGAGAACATCTTTTTTTATGAATTTTGGCAAATGAATAGTTACAGGAAAAAGAAAATCATGAGTTTAGCTGTAGCTAGAAGAAAAATGATAGATAAAATTTAAAGCTCATTTACAAATACTTTACTAAGACAAAATTATAAGAAAAAAATTTAATTTAATAAAAACTACCTATCAAAACTCTTTAGCAAATATGTGATTAAAACATGTAAATATATTATCTTGAAAAAAAAAACAAAATTACCCACTATCATGGATTCTATTCAATAGGATATTTACTAGAAGTCCTATGCAGGCCAGCAAAATTAAAAAAAAAAAACAAAAAAAGAATGAGGCATACAGGAATTAAAAATAGATAAAAATGATGTGGTTTTAATTTTAATTTTGTTGTTTTTAAATGTTATAATCTTCTTCAATAATTTTCTACATGGAAAAGTCAATAGAATCCACAGACAAAATAATAAGATGAATAAGCAAAGTTAAAATACATAAAATCAATGTACAAATCATCAGTTTTTATGCTTTGGCAAACTAATTTTAAATGAAATTTTTAAAACCCAATTCATAGAAACAAGAACCCATATGGTATAAAAGAATAAATCTAAATTTTCAAAATCTTTACATATAAAATTATTTTTAGAAAGTAAAAGAGACCTCAGCAAATAGACTAATAAACTATATTCATATATAGAAAAAGACATTATCATAAAGATAATAATATATCCCAAAATGAATCTTTAACTTCTGTTACTGCTCTTACCTTTGTATAATTTGAATTTTTAATAATAAAATTACTGCGGGAAGATTTTTTGTAAATATGTCAGATTAATTTGCTTCCAGAAAGTTCTTTCATGCTGACTTCATTTTTCAATGCATCCTTTATTTCTGTGATTCCTAGTATCCTTCTAATATATTGCTTATTTGTTTTTAAGTTGCTCTGAATTGTTATCACTGCTGCAACTCAGTTTTAATTAATACATTTGTTCGAGTTCAAACTATTCATTTAAGTGTCTATGACTCAATTTCCTCACTTAGACAAATAAATTTTACTGAATAGTTTCCAAGCTTCCCTCAAGCACTCAGAATCTTTGTTTCCCTCTGTTATATATATATATATATATATATATATATATGCAAAGGGCAATATATTCTCTTAAATATAAAATCACCTCTCTTAGGAGAGAATTAAAAGAATTAAAACTATTTGCCAATCACATTCTATTAGCCTAGGTGTATTAGGTAGTCTTATGAATACCACTACTTTGAACCCAAGGTATTTGCCTTTCACACATGAGTGATGTGTATGGTTCTAAGATTGTACAACAAAACACTTGCTGGAGAATCCAACAATACTTATGCTGGTTGTAAAATCACCATAGCAACAGAGCCCTGATCTGGCCCTGAAGGCTCCTTCAAAGCATGCATTGTTCCCTAGATCAGTAGCCAAAACAACCCATTTTTATCTGGAGAAGAATTCTAGGAGAAGAAAAAAGAAATTAAATAGATTTTGCTATGCTCTGTTAAAAAAAAAAAAATTGACGACACTAATGTCATGCAGTGGAAAAGTAACCTCAAAATCTCAGCTGGAGCTCAAAAGGAACATTTGTTTCTTTCTTGAAAACAAGTATTTATTTATTTACAAACCAGATTTTTCTTTAGTATTTAAATAACTCATGAAAAGTTTTAAAAATCTGAAAAATACAAATAAGCATGAAAAGGAAGCATAAATGACACATAGTCCTCTCCACGACTCAGATATTCATTGCTTTAATCATTTTTCTTTTTAAGGAAATGGCACAACCTTTTGAAATGTCTATGTTAGGGTCTGTTGTGACAAGAATCTTTATTTACACGTGGAGGATCTCATTATTCAAAAGTATTAAAGGTATATCTAATAATTACTTACTTTTATTTACATTAGTCTCTGGCAAGGAATTCTTTACTCCAAAGCTAAATATTCACTTAGAAAAATGTAGCGAAAGCAGTAAGAATGAAAGACATTAATAAGCTGACATATCTTCAGTGATAAACATTTGCCAAACATATACATTATCAGAGAATAATCTCATATTCGCTTATAGCCTATTCAATGTAAATTCTTTTTACTTTTAACTTATAAAGAAGTCTAGGCTGACTCCTAGAACTCGAAAATTTTATAGAATTTCTGCTTTAATGCCTTATTAAGCTATTTAGATATTTTAAGCTTCTATTTCTCTTCTTAATAGCACCAATTAAGAGAAGTGAATATAAATCATACTTCTTCATTGGTGTTCACATATAGATAGCACTTATTGAATGTATTGCCTGGAAATTAATGCTCCAAAGGGCTTTCTTTTGTCAACATCTGAACCACTGTGTATACACTTTAATTGGGTGTGTATCTAATAAATATCATAAAAAGTGAAACACTGAATGATGCTCTGGTTTTATGTTGTTTCCAGAAGATTAAAACACACACACACAAATCACTACATTATAATTTAGTGTGTCTTTTCAAAAGAATAACTGCTCAAGGGCACCTGGGTAGCTCAGTTGGTTAAGCAGTGAACTCTTGATTTCAGCTCAGGTCCTGATTACATGGTTACTGAGATCAAGTCCTGCCTTGGGCTCTGCTAAAACCGGGAACCTGCTTGGAATTTTCTCTCTCTCCTCTCTCTGTCCCTACACAACTCACACTCTATCTCTCTCTCAAAAACAAATAAATAAATGTTTTTTTAAAAAAAGAATAGCTTCTCAGTATTTCAAATAAAATTATGATGTAAAGACTTTTAAGTCGTCTAGTTTATGGTGAGCAAGAAGGAGTGAGAAGGAGCAAGAAGGATAAAGCCAATTATAGCTTTATCCTTGACACAGCATTTCCGGATTATCAAGCATCTTAAAAAAATACCACAATTACATTGGGCTGTAATGATTCTCAACTTCATAAATAATATCCCCAAATCCATGGATGTAATAAATGCCATAAAGACTTTAGAACCTTGTTTTCTTTACCTCAAGCAAATGTTATTTCCAATATATTTTTGAATTGAATAACTTTTTATTAATTGATAATAAATTATTTTTAAATAAGCAAAATGTAAGACTGTGAGATAGAATCATTGTTAACTCACTTGAAAATTCTAGGTATTCCTTTCTTTTCAGTGAAATTTTGACACTATTATATGACCCTGAGGTTTAAGCATTCTACTTTTTTGTGTGAATATATAGTTTCCTATTTAAACGTTAAGCAAAACACATAAAGTTCTATCACAAATAGTGATTTCTGTTTAAGTAGCATGTATTTGAAATGGAAGTTAGATGACAGGAGGAAACCATTTAACCATTTATCCATTCATTTGAAAATATTAATAGGATTCTTCTATGTGCTAACTATGATAGGCACATGGTTTCCATGGAGAGATGAAAAAGAGAAAGAGGAATTTCTCCCTTGAAATAGATATTGGATATATATAAATAAGTTACTCAGTATCATTCACATAGAACTGAGTGCCACCATTAAAAAGCAACATCTGAAAGTTTTTAATAATACAGATTTTTACTATGGTTTTCATTGAAAGAGTAGAGTTTACAGGGCTCATTACATATCAAATGTTCGTAAAAATCTTTTTTTTAATCTTTCTCTTTCCACTATTTCTAACTTATAGCAACTACTAAAATTTCTATTTCTCAGTTATACCAGTAGAGTTCATTAATTGCCACATTGCTACAGATCAAAGCATTTCTTCCTCTTCTTTCTTGGTATATATATCCAAAACCTGAAAAATACTACCTGTCATGTTCAGCTCTCTGGAAAATATGTACTTCCTTCCATTCTACTGATTTTCTTGTGAGAATGAGACACCTCTACCATCATAATATCCTCATTACTCACAAGGTCTTGGAAATACTATTTTCATATAATAGAAATTTGGAGACATTTGATGAGGCAGTTGGCTTACTGAATGCTGATATGCTCTATACAACAAACACATGTTCCTGTGGCTTCCTATGTATGTTACTGGCCTCTGTTCCTTTATTGGCATTAATAAAAAGTCAACCCCACAATTTTATGTGCTCCTCTGTGAAGAAGAAACCAATTCTGATGCACTGCACCTACTCTGGCTTCCATATCCCCATCAGCAAGAGGAAGGTCAGAATGTCTGGATTCCATTTACTTTGAGTAAGACTGCCATTGGTTGGCTCCATTTCTACAGCAGCAAAAGTGGAAAGAAACATAAGGGGTCTTCTTTTACCTGGTGAACTCTCCCCATTTCTCCCCCCACCAACAACCTTATATCCACCTCTCACTTTGGGCTCATGGAAACTTTTCTCTTTATGCCCATTAGTCTAGTCATTGCCCGCAAAGGGACCTGGTCCATACATACTCCCAATATCACTTCTCCCAAACTTCTTACCCTGTCACTTTGCCTCCTGTAACTCAACAGTCCTTTATGACAAGAATCACTTCCATTCTCATTTGATATTATCTTCACTCTCCTTCCTGTTTTGAAGCAAGAACTGGCTTTATGTTATAAACCCCAGGGACCCCAGAAAAATTATCTTTAAAGAGTGGTCATCTTTGATTACATGTCAAATGCTGAACTCAATCATAATAATATTTAGTGATATCAAATACCTAATGTGGTGACCTTCTAATACTCTCACACTTCTCAGAAAACATTTAATACTAACAAAACCCTGCGAAGTAAATCCCTGAAAGTGAAACTCTCTGAAAGCACTGTTTATTCTGAGTTTCTAATCACTCTCACTCACTTCTCTATTAAATCAATTCCAAGGCTGATTTTCCTTTTCTCCACAACACAGTGTTGACAAATATTCATCTCCAACTAGACCTTTCACTCTTGGATTTAATGAATATGCACAACTGATTATCTAGCACCCTTATGGACATCTCAAATCGCCAGAGCTAAAATTCTTATTCAACCTGCCTTCACATGACTATCGCATCTCAATAAATGGCAAGTTTAAACTTTCAGTTGCTCAGGGCAAAAATCCAGAAGTAATTTCTTTTTTTTTTTAATTTACAAAAAAAAAATTTTAATGTGTATTTTTGACAGAGAGAGAGAAAGAGCTTGAGCTGGGTAGGAGCAGAGAGAGAGAGGGAAACATAGGATCCGACGCAGGCTCCAGGCTCTGAGCTGTCAGCACAGAGCCCTACGTGGGGCTCAAACTCACAGACTGCAAGATAATGACCTGAGCTGAAGTCAGTCGCTCAACTGACTGAGCCACCCAGGCGGCCCTTTTGTAAAAAAATTTTTTTTAATGTTTACTAATTCTTGTGACAGAGAGACAGAGCACAAGCAGGGGAGGGGCAGAGAGAGAGGGAGACACAGAATCTGAAGCAGGCTCCGGGCTCTGACCTGTGAGCACAGAGCACGATGCAGAGCTCGAACTCACAAATCTTGAGATCATGGCCTGAGCTGAAGTCAGATGCTTAACTGACTGAGTCACCCAGGTGCCCCCAGAAGTAATTTCTGATTCTTTTCTTTCTCTTACAGCTTTTACCCAAGCCATTAGCCTACGCTTTTAGTATCATCTTCCAAATATATACAGATCATGACCGGTTCTTATCACTTCTAAACTATCACACTAGTCTATATAAAGTCACCATAAAGTTATTATCTCAACTAGTACACTTTCAGGAATGAAAAAACTGAGAATAATCCACCAGAAAAACAGGAATAAACTGGGACTTTTCTATCAAAGAAAGTCACTGTGGTCAAAGGCTGTCACCCTAAGCCAGAGCCACAATCAAATTCTAGCCTATGCAGTTGCAACAGCTTCCTAACTGATATCTCTGCTACCTCTACATTTATTATTTATTTTAGTGTTTATTTATTTTTGAGAGAGAGAGAGAGAGTGAGAGACAGAGTGCAACCAGGGGAGGGGCAGAGAGAGAGGGAGACAGAATCCATAGCAGAGTCCAGGCTCTGAGCTGTCAGCATAGAGCCTGATGCAGGGCTCAAACTCACGAACCAAGAGATCATGACCTGAACTGAACTCGGATCCTTAACCGACTGAGCCACCCCAGGTGTCCCGCTCCCTGTACATTTAATTAGCACCCTGCACTTAAAATGTAAGCCAGTCCCATCTCTCCTCTTCTCAATACCACTTAAGAGTTTCCCATCTCTATTAGACTTAAATTCAAAATTCATCAATTGCCTAAAGGCTCAGATGATCTAGCCACCACCACCCTTCCACTACCTCTGTTAAAGAGGTCATTTTCTTTGCTTATTTTATACTGCTGTAGCCATACTTTCACCTAACTAATGATAGAAAATGCCAGGTCATTGCACTTGCTGTTCTCTCTGCTTGAAATGCTTTCTCCAGATATTCCTTGGCTTTCTCCTTCACTTGTATACATTCTCTGCATAAATGTTATCTCAACACAAATTATTTTAAAAAGCATCCCCAAAGTCCCTGTCTCTGATTTATGTTTTCCATAACACTTAACACCATCTAATATATTATAATATATATTTCATTATTTTTTGTTAGTATCCCCCTCCACTATTATGTAAATTCTATGAAAGTGGGCATTACCATCTTTTTTTTTTTAATAATGTATTTCCAAAACTCAGAAGAGGTCCTGGTAAATATTAGGGATTTGATAAATATTTTTTAAATAATTGAATAGATAAATGAGTCTCCGTAGAAATTTGATCCAAGAAAAATGGAAAGGATTTCTTCAAATAATTCCATATTCAATGTCTGATATTCATTAAGTCAGATGTATCCCTTATAAATTCCTAGAGCCTATACCTAAATTCTTCTCAAGAAAGCACATAGCCAATAAAAATGAAAGTTGCTATTTCTGCTTTCATGTAGAAAAGGTTAACTCATTTTGATAATCTAGACAAATCTTCTTCTAAAAGAATTACAAATTTTTTTTTTAACTTTAAGTGTTTATTTTTCAAAAAGAGAGAGAGAAAGGGCATGAGACGGGGGGGGGGGGGCGGGGGGCGGGCAGAGAGAGATGGAGACACAGAATCCAAAGCAGGCTCCAGGCTCTGAGCAGTCAGCACAGAGCCTGACACAGGGCTCCAACTCACAAACTGTGAGATCATGACATGAGCCAAAGTCTGACACTTAACTGACTGAGCCACCCAGGGTTACAAATTATTTATGGAAATAATCTGCTCTCAAGGAGGTACAGCATAACTCTACATTTTTCATGTGGGCTGTGCCTAGTAACTTCCTTCCAAAGAGTACAGTATGGGGATGGGGAAAAAAGTGTAATTTTACACTGGAGAAACTTGACACCCTCAGCCAAGTGATCAAGATTAACATCAAGAATATTAGACAATTTAATAGAATGTACCCTTAATATGATTAAAATGTTATTTTATGATGTGTCTTCTTTTGAAAAACCCATCGTTTTAGTCTAATCATGAGAAAAACATCAGATAAATGCCAGGTGAGAGACATTCCACAAAATACCTGACCAGTATACCTCAAAATTGTCAGGGTCATCAAAAACCAGGAAACTGTTATAGTCAGAAGGAATCTAAGGATACATTAGAACTAAATGTAATGTAGGATCCTGGATGGGATCTTGGAACAGAAAAAGAACATTAGGAAAAACAAAGGAAATCTGAGAAAAGGATGAACTTTGGTTCCTTATTAAATATTATTAAATAATAAGGTATAAATATTAGTTCATTAATTGTGATAAATATACTAAACTAATGCAAGATGTTGATAAAAGAGAAAATTGAGTGGGAAGTATAAGAGAGCTCTTGGTACTATCTTTGCAACTTTTATGTAAATCTGCAACTGTTCTGAAAGAAAATGTATATTAAAAAGTATAATAAATTATAATTGTTATGTATTAATGTGGCCATTCTTTAAAAAGTTATCTACTCCAAACTTGATACTTATCCAAAGCTCACACAATGATTTAGAGCAGTGGCTTTCCAACAGAACTTTCAGAGATGATAGAAATGTCCTAACTCTGCACTATCCAATATGGTGGCCAGTAGCCAGAGATGACTATTAAGCATTTGAAAGATGCCTAATATGACTGAGAAATTTAATTTTTAATTGTGTTTAATTTTTATTGTGTTTTATTGTGTTTTATTGTGTTTTATTGTGTTTAATTGTGTTTAATATGAAAGTAAATTATCCTAAATATGTAGCTATTACATTTTAAATGGTGCAGATAAAATGAATTATATATTGGTCACAGAGGTTTTGAAGTTAGTATGATTTATTAGTTCTAGTGTGACTTTTGTTGTTGTTTTGATTGTTCTACCTTACAGTAATAAGGGCTTATTTTCCTTAAAATACATGAGCAAATCACAGATGCATATCTGCCTTAAATCATTATACAAAAATAGCCTAACACAGAAAACAATATCACTTACTTCTGAACTGGTGTAAAAGTGATGATTAAAACTGTGAAAATGAGT
Source organism: Panthera uncia (assembly GCF_023721935.1). NCBI lineage: Eukaryota > Metazoa > Chordata > Mammalia > Carnivora > Felidae > Panthera > Panthera uncia. Next base: position 43,811,252 of record NC_064810.1, read on the forward strand.
CTATGTTCTACAGTTTTACATACCTGATTGATATAAAGTTGACAAGAAAAAGAGATAAATATAAAACTGTGCTTTCAGTTATAAAAAGGAAAAATCAAGGATCGAACTTATTAATACATGTATAGAAGTCATTTAGTAACTTCAGCTCTCAATAGGTACATGCAACAGTTCAAAAAGATCGGGGTAAGTAAAGTGATTGCTTGCTGAAAGCAGTTTCAAATTATAAAAAAGACATACCTGAAGTTATAGAGACCATATCTTTATTAGGGGTTGGAGAGAGGCAGAAATGGAAAGACAAAACTTTTCTAAAAATCTATAACCCTGCAAGATATTCTAAAGCCAATAAATACTACAAGGGTGAAATGCCAGGAGTACACGATAAAATTATTTCCAGTAGAAACACAGGCAGTGTTTCCAATAGTGAAGATTTTTATCGTATTTTAATTGAGGGTGATTTGTTTAAAAAGTTAGCAGCATTTCCCTGGATATGACAAATTTTAGAAGAGTGATCATTCTTTTTATCTGCCTTCCAGTGCATACTTAAAATTTTAGTAGCCCGTCCTGGAAAAGAGATAAAATCCAATGGTGCATTCTGTGGTTGCATCTACATTGAGCAAAGGTTACTATTATAGTCAAACAAAAGTCTAGTCATCACTTCTTTTTCTATGGAATTTGAATAAACGAGCCCTGAAGAATAGTTCTTGAGTGAATGTTATTAAAGATTAGTTTTCTAGGGATTTTTTTTTATTGCAAGATCTCTCTAGTGTTTGCTCTTCTGACATCTTTCCCTGCCTGAAATTTTGAAGAAAAACTAATATATTCTCAGTTCAGAATATCATAACTTTCTAACCCTCTCCTGTGGTTAAAACATATTATTCACTTAAGGTCAGCATTATGAACATAATCGAAAATACGAGAACTGGGAACAATGATGTGAACCAAGTATAAAATATATCAAAAGCAAGAATAGGCATATTTATCTCCTAGGAAAATCAGTTTTTATTAAAGATTATCTGCAGAGACACTAGTATCTTTTTTCTTCTATTGAGAAATCAGTATTTTTTTCACTATTAGTTTTTCATTATTAATTTTGTTCATTGTTTGTGTATGTCCTATCATTTAGAACAAGCAATTGTTGGGTATTTTTGTCTTGGAATATGGAATAAACCTAATTTCAATAAATTAATGTTTTTATCATTAGTTTCAATTAAATGGATATTTATATTTATAGAAGAATCATTTTTAAAATTGTTACAATTATTATTTCAATTTACCAGTCTTTAAATAATAAGTAAAGTGCAAGCATAATTTAAGCACACATTTTGCTTATTATTATTAATTTTTCAATCAGGATCTAGCATAAATCGATCTCAATGTGCAACTATTAAGCCAATAAAGGTTAAACATGATGTAATTCAAATTAAAGCATTCCAGGATGACAGAGTAAAAATGAAGCTAAATACCGTAATTATGTTTTCTTCTCCACTAATTTAAATTGACATTTAATGTGACTAATCATAAAAGTAAAATGTCAATAATAGCAACATTAAAATTAAAAGAAATAAGCAACAAGCAATTTATTTCATTCAAAGGTAAAAACCGAATTTATTACACCACTTTGCCATCACTTACAAAATCAAAATAACACTATTCTGTGGCAAAGGAACTGACTCAAAATTGAATAAATTACATCTACTCCATAGTTCATAGACTACAACTTTCATCCCTCTAAATGAGGATACCTTAAAAGAGTTTGCTAGAATTACCTCCACAGATTTCCAAGGAAATTTAATACAGGAGATAATAAAATATTTTAAAACCAGCAGAGATACTGACCAAACAGAAGGAAGACAAGCCATAGAGATAGAATAGAGATGTGTGCCATTAATTCTTTCATTGATGGACAACGGGGCAGTTCTACAATAGGGGCAACATGGCTTGGAGTTAATACTGAAAGAGTTCGATATTTGAGCATTCATTTGGCTACACAAGTGTAAGCCATCCAAATGTAAGTTCTGTCTCTAACACAACCCTGCTTTGGGGATGTGCCTCCTCCGTAACCCAAGTCTATTAAATGATTCTATCACAGGGGTTGGCCACAGATGTCAAAGGACCTGAGCACTGGCAGCAGAAACATTCAAAGTTGTGTATCTCTTAGGCTCATGGGTTCCATGGGCAAGATATGTTTGTTTGTTTCTTTGTTTGTTTTAATTGTCCTTTCTCAATTTCCTTTAGGACAGTGGCTTGTACTGACTTTTTTTTTAAGTTGTTATATTTCTACATCATTTTCCATATGAATGCTCCAAAACTCAAAAACTTCAATGAAGTATTGAATTGCTTTTATCTGCTATTATAGCAATCTGACTGCCTCAGTGTTTTGAGTCCATCCACACCACTGTTACCCGGAATTTTAATGTCTTACCTGGACTTTGTATACTTTACAACTTCTTTTCCACTTCTATTCCCTTCCAAGGGTTTAGTGATAAACAGTATTTTATGAAGTGTAATCATATTATATATCAATAGCATTTTGCTAAAGGATAATACATTGTATATTTTTGTTATACCTGCTTATCATTTGCCTTTCCACTTAGAATGTAAGCTCATTGAGCCACACACTTCTCTTTGATCCCCAATCACTTAGAATAATATTTGACAAATAGACATCTAATAGATATTCATAATGAATGATTGAAAAAAAAGAACTCCAAAAAATCAACCTACAAAATGGCTTCCATGACAGCAATTTACTCAAACTGTATTCTCAAAGATAAATAATAATCTACACATATATATATATATATGTATGCATATATGTATATAATCTATAGGTGTGTGTCTGTATTTATATAAAACAGATAATCAACCATCAAAAAACCAGAAAAAAAACTTCACTTGCTCCTCAGTCCACTTCATGTCTCCAACCACATCTTCATCTCTTTCCCTTATTATCCCTTATTCCTATTAACATCCGTTTGCTTCTATAACACAAATTCATCCTCTCTTTCTCTCTCTTCCTCTGCCTCTCTCCTCTCCTCCTTTCCTCTTTTCATCCTCTGGTAACTTTTTGACTCTGGGAACTTTGTAATAGTTTCTTTTCCTTTGTTGACATCAAGTTGCAAATATTCTGCTAAACTCTATCATTGTGCTTCATTTACTTGCCTTGACTATTATGGTCATTACTCTAAGCTCCCAGATTGAACTGTCTTGAACTGATTGATGATCATTTCAATGACTTACTAGACTTATCAACCCAAACACACTGCATTTAATTTATTGTTATTGAGAAATACAAGGCAAAATGCAGCTTCAGAAATCTGAGCCAATATCAATTTCAAAGAGATAAAAAAAAAGAATACATAAATGAACGTTATTATAGAAAACAAAATATATAAAATAGAATATATAGGCTACACACTAAAAAATACATGATTAAAAAGAGAATTATAAAATAGTAACTAACAATGAATTAAGAAATGCAGTGACATAAAAGAGATGAAAAAATAGATGAGAAGAAACTGTAGAAAATAGGCATATGACTAACAGAATTTTCAGAAGGAAAGAAAAAAGAGTAAATAAAGGAAAACAAATGTTGAAGAAACAACAACCGAATTTTCCAGAATTGAAAATTCTGGATTTAAATTGATTTATATTATTGGATTGATGCATAATACCAGATTAAAAAAAGCATTGATGTTCAAATTAGGATTTTAAAAACCCACTTTAGCCTGAAAGTTGGATATATTTATAACAATAGACTTTTTCTTTAATAAGAAAAATAAAAGAACATTTCAAATTCAATGCCACTAGTGGCCAAATTCTTCATAGTATTATGAAGCATTATGTATCTAATTAACAATTAGATTCAGTTAGTCTCTCAGAGAAGCAACTATATACATGGTTAAGGTGTCTACTTCTAGTGCCAACAGAAGGGATTCACATCCCTGCTTCACCATTTGCCAACTGGGTAACCATGAGAATATAATTTAAACTCTCACAGCTTCAGCTGTATCAATTATGAAATGGGGTTATTCATAATATCTGCATTAATAGAGTTATTAGGTAGATAAAATTATATATGTGGCACAATGTCATGAGAAAAAAAGATCCATAAAAAGTATTAACAACTCTTATTTTAAAATTATTTTCAATTTTATCTATAAAAAATAAAGTACATCTTTCATTAACTTTTAGTAACTCACGAATCATATGTGAAGTAGAATATTTATAACTTTAAAAAATTATAATTAGAATAACTATATGATGTGTCATCCAATAATAAGTATATAATTTATTCAGATCAGGACATTCTGAGACTAAAGGGGGAGGTTATAAATGATTATACCAGAATTACCATGGTATAATTCTATACTTTCCAAAGAAAAGAACTTGTATAATCACTTTATCCACAATTAAGTTGGTTTTCAGTCATAAATTTTACATAGCTAAACTGAATCTTGTAATCACATAGAAATTGGTACCTCTCATAGATGAGCATACCCCATTGATGCCTTATCTAAATCTGCCACTAAATTGAATTCATTGAAGAGATAACAATTTAAATTCTGTTCACATTCTAAAATTACAATGCTATGTCTGCCTAATTCCAGTCCTGCTAAAATTACAGAATTATTTAACTCAATAAAGACACTTTTCACAAATTCACATTGTATTCTTAATACTTTAAGAACCATAGTGTGGTTTATATACACAATGGAGTACTACGTGGCAATGAGAAAGAATGAAATATGGTCCTTTGTAGCAACATGGATGGAACTGGAGAGTGTGATGCTAAGTGAAATAAGCCATACAGAGAAAGACAGATACCATATGGTTTCACTCTTATGTGGATCCTGAGAAACTTAACAGAAACCCATGGGGGAGGGGAAGGAAAAAAAAAAAAAAAAGAGGTTAGAGTGGAAGAGAGCCAAAGCATAAGACACTCTTAAAAACTGAGAACAAACTGAGGGTTGATGGGGGGTGGGAGAGAGGGGAGGGTGGGGGATGGGTATTGAGGAGGGCACATTTTGGGATGAGCACTGGGTGTTGTATGGAAACCAATTTGACAATAAACTTCATATATTGAAAAAAAAAAAAGAACCATTCTATTATCTTATACTCATTCCTTGTTTAGTGCTAATCTACAAGCAATATCAGATGCAACGGAGAGTGAATTGAACAATTTCTTGAAAAAAAAGTTACCATACAATTGGAATGAAACAACACAAAATATTTTTCACTAATCACTGAGAATGTGCTTTTTTTACTCTAACTCTTCAAATTTGAAATCCTAAATAAAATTGGTATTTCAAGCTGATATATTTTTAAAGTAATTTTGGACAGTAAATTAACTTTTGTATAAATTCTACTTCCCTAGAATAGAGATACATCATTTATTTAAAAAAAAAACCTCAATGAAATAAAATCGAACAATGTATTTTGTTCATTAAACAATGAAATAAAGATTTGTAAATTTTGACAGGAAAAAATCAATGAGAAACTTTAATTACCTATGCAAAAATATAACTTTGGTCCTAGGTAATTTTTGACTTTTACAATGATCAAGTTAATTAGATTGCCTTTTCTTTTCTTTGTAATTAACAAAGTACAGTCATAGTGAATGCATTTTATAAAAATTATCTGTGCTTAAATAATTCATGAGTGTTTAAATAATCAAAAAAATTGAGGGGCGCCTGGGAGGCTCAGTTGGTTAAGCATCTGACTCTTGGTTTCAGCTCTGTTCATAATCTCACAGTTCATGAGTTTGAGACCTGCATCAGGCTCTGTGCTGACAACATGGAGCCTGCTTGGGATTTCTATCTCCCTCTCTCTCTGCCCCTCCCTGGCTTGCTGGCTCTCTCCCTCTCTCTCTCAAAAAAAAAAAAAAAAAAAATATATATATATATATATATATATATACACACACACACACACACACACACATATATATATATATATATAATAATTTTAAAAAATTGAAACAGGAAATTTATTCAATAAATATACATTTATAAGATTCTAACACTAAAAGGAGCTACAATATGATTCATGCCTCTCTTCTACAGGGAAGCAAACAAGACTATAAGAAACATGATAAACAGAATCATCTGTCCATGGAGAAGTGTCTCAGAATGAACTCATACCACAGTAAAAATTTTTAAATATGTGTATTGAAAAGACAACTCTGCTCTCTCTGGCTGTTGGAAAATAGTAACACTAAAATATAGTAAATGGTTATTAATCTCTAAGCATGTCAACCATAAAAATTTATATATGTGAACTGAGAATAAGAGGTGTGAAAGAAGAGGAGTAGGTAAAATGGGTCTCTTTAGAGCAAAGGCTATCATTCTGAAAGTCCCTGGTTTTGAGAATAAAGTCTTCATGCCCAGTTAGTGACTAAGGAGTAGAACGTAAAAGGAGCCCCCAGTGAATTCCTCAAACAATGTTGGGCTGCATATGATAACTTGAGTTGAAAATTAACCTCTATTTTGCAAAACTTATATTATGCCCTTTGTGATGATCAGCAGAAGTTAATGGTTTGGGTTGCACTTTGTAATAGATAGCTCTTTCTTGTCATCAGTATTAGAGTCAGAGTTAGAGATGGGTGGGTCAACCATAGATAGGGTTCCATTTGAAATAAAGAAAATTTTAAAACTAAGGAGGTGGATGGAAGAAACAGAAATCTCTGAGGGAAAATCTTGATGTGGTATGGCAGAGACCTGGCACATGCTCATAAAATTCATTCTCGTCTTTCTGGACACGGGTAGATTTGTATTTCTCACCTTCTTTTGCAACTAAATGTGTCCAAAGCTAAGTTCGAGCCAATAGAGTATGAGTGGAAGTGGGAAATCACTTTGGGGTCAGACCATAAAAAACTTAGATATACAATACCGCATCCTCTACATTTCCAGCATCTTTATACAGATGAACAGAGTGACATTGAGGCCATATGCTAAAAATGGTAGAACTATAAGATGGAATTGACTTGAGTCCCTGTCTCATGACTTGGACGAGGAAAGCCACATGCCAAACAAGAACTCTCATTAGGGGCTTTACAAGAATGACAAATTAATATTTATGATGTTGAACACATTATTTTTGCTCAGGTTTATTTACTACTACAACAGTGGCCACCTGCCTAATATAAAACTCGTTTGTGAAAGTGGAGTGCTTCAATTGATTTTACTTACTCCCTTTCGTCTTTGAAAATAGGTTATTGGATTTGACCATTATGCAGTCATAAAAAAGAGTTCAGGAACTGAGTATTGGTATTGGGTGCAGGGAGGATTTTTTTTTTCCAAAAAGTTCTGTAGTCTGGAAATATAACTAAGAATTTAACCACACAGGAAGGCAGGGATGATGGAAAACCTTGTTTTGTCTTTGTTTTTAGAATAAGGATGGCTTGAAAGCATTTATAAACCATGGAAATAAAAAAACACAGAGGAAAAAAGTTATGTTATATGAGAAGGAAGGATAGAATTAATGAAACAATGAGTAGTATAATGCAAAACTGGTAAATTTGACATGGTGGGAGAAATGTTAGATGTGTAAAAGATGAAAGGACATAAAGAAGATCAGACATGCACACACATATAGACATACAAATATATATGCATATATACACATACAATGTAGGATGAAAGCTACAATGAAGGCTGAGAGTTAGAGTCTTGTAGATATATGATGCTTGAGGAAAATACACTAAAGAGCTAAAAAAGAGCAGAATAGGAACATATACAATGGGCTACACAAAACTGCAAAACAACTTTGCAATGGACATTTTTGAGTAAAAAAATGTAACTAATAAGCTATCATGGTTTTGTTTTTAAAATAAATTTATACTCTAGTGTATATTATTAGTCTTCTGCCAAATACAACATGCATTGTATCATCAGACAAGCAAAATAGCAGTCAAAAAAGGCAGATTATATTAGCCTAGATCTTATGTCAAATGTACTTCAATGTATTCTAATTCTTTGAAAATTCATAATGTATATATGGATTACACTATAGCTCTCAGTTAACCAAAATAATTCCAATTTACTATTCTGTGTGAACAAGAGTTTACTATGCATTAAAATGCATAACTAATCTGATTCAATGGCCTATGAAAATGTCAATTATTTTCAGAACAAGCTTGAGGAATGTAGAATCGCCTCAAGGACTTTATAATTGTAGACATATTCTGGAAAATGTACTTGTAAATTCCTAGTTTAAAATTGCTCATGTTTTAAGATTTAGACTGATTCACCTAGAGAGTAAGAATGAGTAGTTTTTAAGAATCAGATCAAATACTTTAATACTTGTAATATACCTTAAAGGCAAATATTATCATCATAATGCTCATAAACTCACAACATATTTTTTTTATTTCCTATAATTTCCTTTCCTATAGAATTATTTTGGAAATAGAATTTTTCTTATACATAACCTCTGTAGTCATGGCATTAGTTATTGTATATGCCCTTAGTAAAATATTTTAAAACTATCCAATAAATCTTTTCTCAAATGTGTTACTGACTTTCTAAATCTCTCAAAATAATCTAGAAAATCAATTACTTCATAATTTAAAATACATATATAGAATAGCATATAGAATTTGTCAAACAGATTACTTTTTATCACATATATTCTTATTTTAGAACTATGAAATTGTGATTCCTTTCCAGTTAGTTTAGTCTAACTTCCAGGAAAATTGCAAATTTTCCCTTGGTTATCTCTGAGCCATAAGACCTATTACTCTAAAAATGAAGTTGTAAAGATATTGAATTTAAATGCCAATTCTTTTAATATGGGTAAGGTTTTTGAGTATTGGGATATTCCTCTGGTTGTGACTACATATTGAAGAATGTTTTGAAAGGGAACATTTGAGCAACAGTATTTCAGCAACGGAATGTGTTCCCCTAGAGAAATATGTCAGGAACATGCTTCTTCCAAACTGTTCTCTTTGATTATATGGAAGAGAGTTTTCCCCACCAAAATATTGGCTTTCTATGATCTAAACAATTAGAGAGGTCTACCTTTCTCCTCAAAAGAATAGTACAAATGCTTGAAAAGAACAAGTGTGGGGCACCTGGTTGGCTCAGTTGGTTAAGTGTTCTAATCTTGATTTCAGCTCAGGTCATTATCTCACGGTTCATGAGATTGAGCCTTACGTCCAGCTCTGCACAGACAGCACAAAGCTTGCTTGGGATTCTCTCTCTCCCTCTCTCTCTGCCCTTTTCCCACTCACACTCTCTCTCTCAAAATTAATAAACATTGGGGAAAAAATGTGTGAATTTGAATTAGGTAACTCAAGAACATGCCTCAGCAGTTGTCCTGCCCAAACTTCCCAAAGTCCCATAGCACTCTATTAATTGCATAAACACAGTTGTCTTCTCTTTATACTAAACAATGAAGAGACTACTGGGGTATAGCCTAAACATTCGAACAGAAACACCTTTTAAGCTAATATGGCAGAGATTAGGACACTAGGGATTTTTAATGGTAAAACACAGAACTCTGATTCAATATGGCTACAACATTCTCCTATCTGGCATAGACCAGGCGGATGGAACACTTCCTTACAGAATCTTATATCACTGTGTGCACATTTTATATCCATTTAAAAAATCATATAAATCTAACCTGAAAAGCTCTATGTATTATCATAAATACATAAAGTATAATATTATTAACAGTTATTAGGTTCTAAAATCAGCAGACATAAATCCTGTTTCTGGTTTTTGATAATAATGTAACTTATCTTTAGTTTCCTTACTAGTAAGTTGCAATACTCATGTAAAATAATATATAAATTAATGTTTAACTTGTAGTAACTTGTATAATATGTAGTTGCAGATACTATAACAGTGTTTACATATTAGCCAGTTTATATTCTAATTTCTTCATTTCATGAAAATTAAATAGTAAATATTTATAACAATATGCAAATGTCTTTATTGCATAACCTAACCTTTAAGAAGTTAAGGACTTCCTCCTGTATTGTAACTTAATTTGCTCTAACTATAATTTGGTGTCTTAAAGGAGCTAAGCAGATGGCTAGAAAATGTTATGTGTCTGTTTATATGAAAACATCTTCCTTTTCAACAGTCCCCTACTTATTTTTACTTCATGGTTATCAGGCAAAATTTTTTAAATGCATCGTAAAACCTCTAACACATTTCATGCATTTTCTAAAACATGTTTTTTTTTAATTTGCTCAATTGAATATCTAGTATACTTAAATCAAGGTCTACTTTTAAAAGAGAAGAGAAACATAAAGCATTTAGTTGGATAATTTAGTCCCAGAAAAATTTGACTGCAATATTTGATAATATAACCTATCTTTTTTCCATCATCTCTGTCCTCCATCATTCTCTTAGTGATATCCACATGTAACACACCCTTATGAAGACAACAATATCCAGTCTCAAGACAATTCTGTTTAAGCAGAACGCAAAAAGGAGCCTCATACACACCAACCCTGTGCTTTTTAAGTTCACTCCCTAAATCTAAAGGCTAGTAGGTTAGCTTTGACTCCAATGCTTATGAGCAGCTATCACAATCAACCTCACACTGCCCTGTGGGTCTGACTCCAGCCATACCCAGTCTGTGCCACATTCAGCGAGCTCTAGGCCCTAGTTTAGCTCCCAGTTACAGAACTCCACGCTCCCTTTATCACATCACTCATTCCTGTGAATTATAATTTTATACTGCTTTCCCACCCTTTTGACAATCTGGTATTTCTTCCCAGTAGATCAATCACTCTCCAGATATAAGGCTAATGTACCTCAATTACTTCCCACTAAGCTTTCTCCCTCAATGCCTCAGTTTTGTCTTGATAACCTCACTTTTGCCCCTGGATCTGTTTTTAACAAATGGATCCATCAGAAATGACTTTCTCTCCACATTTTGCTCCCAGGGATGATAAGCTAGCCTTGCCTCAGCTGTGTCCTGCCTTATTTCAGATTGCCCATCCGGACTCCAGGGATGGCTCTTTCCCTCTGTGCCTTAGACTTCCTGCTCCATCTCCTCTCTTCTGCCCTAACACTGCTGGCTTTTCTCTTCATTATCTAGTGTTGCTGATGACCCATCATAGCCATGCCACCTTCTTTAGCTTTAGCTTTAAGAGAAATTCTGATTTGCAATTTATATCTGCATTTATTTTGATTTGTGCAGGTATTGCAAGTGAGTCTTTCCTTAACAGTTTAATTCTTCCCTGAAGGAGGTGTATTTGCATAAAACACCTACTCTAAAAAATTAAGTAATCCAATCTCATACACTTATGTAAAGGTAATACTCCCTTTAACACAACTAGGTTCATGGATATGAAACTAGGCAGTAACACAGACCCCCGTGATGAGAAGGATTCCATGCTTGGTTTAATGCTATGCTGTCACCATGTTGAAATTCTTAATAATTTCATCTTTAAACTTCGGTTTTGGAGTGAATTCCAATAGATGAATAGGCAATACACATCAGCAGAGAAGTTACCTGCAATATGCACATCCACTGTTCCTTGTCACCCTATTTCCATATAATATTTGAGGTCCCAGAGCACAGAATTCCACTGGAAACATGACATGTGGGACTTCAGTGAGACTCAGAGTGACTAAAAGATAAGCTTGTTTTGTCTATAACCCAGAGAGGCCACACTTTCCATCAGAACCAGAATTTGCTCCAAATACAGGAAAGCAATTGTATGTTAATGGTAAAAGAATCCTTTCTTATGTGTGTTAGTTATTTCTCTGTATTAGTCAGCCACTTATGCTGACAATAATCACATGGTAATGAAGAGAAAGATAGGGCAAAACCCATAGTTCCTTTTCTTTTCAGTCCTTCCTTACTTACCAGTAAGCTGAAGGTAGATATTTTAAGTAAAATCTGCATATATCAGGAAGTGAAATGAAAACAGTTAGTTTTGTGCAGCATTTTCACTATTCTTGTAAAATGAAATATATAGGCATGTACAAGGTATCTTATACAAACTGTGCAATTTTAGGAATTCTGCATATGAGTTCAATGTTCCAATATTTGTGTTTAAAACTAGACGTACACACTAGGGGTGACTGGGTGGCTCAGTCAGTTAAGTATCTGACTTCAGCTCAGGTAATGATCTCATGGCTCATGAGTTTGAGCCCCACATCTCTCTCTGTGCTGACAGCTCAGAGCCTGGAGCCTGCTTCAGATTCTATATCTCCCTCTCTTTCTGCCCCTCCCCTACTCGCACTCTGCCTCTTTCTCTCTCTCTCTGAAAAATAAACATTAAAAAAAATTAAAACTAAACTCGCACACTATAAAGATCAATGGTAAAATCCATGGTAATAATTCATGTATATATGTAACATTTTATATATATTATATATACATAATATATATCACATATATCATATATATTACAAATATATGTAGGGTTTTTTTTTTATTTAGAAATTAAATAAAAGTACCAAGATAGGTTGAGAGAAAGACTATGGGAGGAATTATAAAGTTTCAAATTGTACCTTTAATGAAACTTTTTCCTTCTTTTTTTAACAAATGGCCCTGTGTTTTCATTTTGCACTGGATCTCTCAAATAATGTTATCAGCTCTGATCCTTAAAAAATGTATTTGAATGTGCTACGCAGTCTGTTGCCGATTAATCTTCTTGCATTTTTAGTGGTCATGATATATTGATTACAAGAGTAAGTTTATTTTATTTCTTCTCTGGGGATGTCCACAGTTGACAAAAATATACTTGTTGGTTTCTATCCTCTTTTTATTTTTATCCCCCTTCCTACTCCCCCAGTAGAGTACTGTATAAAGCTTAGCAGTGTTTCTGCTTGATCAATGAGATGTCTCCCTTTTCCAACAACATTTTCTATAGCAAGCTTTGTCCCCCTGGGACTTAAACACATTGATGCTTCCATTCTGCTATTTTTCTTCATTTAGTATCTCATCCTTAGAGAGCACAAGAGGATAAATAATTGTTTATCCAGGTGTGGTATGACTGTTGTTACACATACAACATGCTGACTCTCTCTGTACCCTTCCTGTAATCAGTGGGATAAAGTAAAAAATATCCTAATATATATTTCTCTGCTGTTTCTTCCCAAGTGTTTACTGCTATCTTTTCCTCTAGCTACATAAATAATCTCACAGATACCTATAGGTTTAGACTAAAAATTAGGTTCTAGAATGGACTTATCTAGTGGCCTTGACTTTACCTTCCTAATCTTGGGAAGATCCACAGACTATAAGGCTTATCTTAGCATACAACTTTTAACATAAAATTAATTTTCCCCACTATTCACCATTTTAATTTCAGAATTTCACATGATAGTTGCTAGATCTTTTAAATGGTTTTTAAACATGCATTATCTGTATCTTCAGGTTATCTGTTACTGCATTTATTTTAGAATGGCATTTGAAACTGTTTAAAACTTAGCTTAACATACCTTATGGATACATAAAAAGAAAGAAAGAATATTAAATAGAAAATAAAATTTTCTGAAAACATTAGAAAACATTTTTTGGCTTATTACCCAAAAAATAAAATTAGCTCATGAAATTTGTGTATTTCTGAATTATATCAAATTTTCAGAGTGACCTCTAGAGTATCCAGTAGATAATGCAGTTAACCCTAAAGAGACATTGAAATAAATGTATATAATGGTTTAAAATTTTAAAATTATATATATATATATATATATATATATATATATATATATATATGTAATCTCTTTTGAATGAAATAAAAGAGTGTAATTGTTGTTTCCTTGGGATGTATGCATTTTTTTTTGCCAATAATTTTAACAGACAAATTTTCTATCACAGAATAAAAGACAGAGTAGTATGGCAGGGTTTAAGAACAGATTATAGATAGCCAGTCTGACTAGGCTACAATCCAAGCTCCACCACTTACAGTGCAGTAAGAATTAAGCAAATTATTGAATTCTATGTGCCTCAGCTTCCTCATCAGAAAACAGGATACTAGAACTGATCTCATACATACCTTACAAGAATTATCTGGGCTAATATTTGTGAAGTGCTTAGAATAATTACAGGCATATAATAATTGCTAGATATGTTTTGGTATGTAAAATTTAAGATTAATAGACAATGATATTTTCAAAAAAAATTTTTAATGTTCATTTTTGAGAGAGAGAGAGAGTGGGGAGGGGCATACAGAGAGGGAGACACAGAATCCAAAACAGTCTCTGAGCTGTCCACACAGACCCTGATGCAGGGCTCAAACTCGGAAACCACGAGATCATGACCAGAACCAAAGTCTGACGTTTAACCGACTGAGCCACGCAGGAGCCTCTACTTTATGATATTAATACTACTTTTTTATGCCTAAGTATATCATAAACAAGTGAATAGAAATAACTCCAAAACCTGCCTATAAGACAATGGCATTCAAATACTATTTCTGGTGATGTTAAGATTTTATATTTGTAAACTCATGATTCTGTAGAATTCTGTACATTTAATATTTCCAAGACCACAAAAAATTAAATTCAAGTTTAACTCAATTAGGTAATATAAAGAAGGTAATATAGGTAGGTAGGTAATATAAATATAGATAGGTAATATAAGAAGCAGAATGCCAAAGAAGCCTATTGAAAAGGTAGCAGAACCATGAGTCATAAGGCTGACACATGTTGCACATAATAATATCAAAATATAAGCCAATCCAATCTTGACTTATTGCTAAATGTTTGCTTAACTATGCTAATTGGTAAATAATTTGAGATATAATCAAAGACTAACCCAATTGATCAGTGGACTATTTTGAAGCTGATTACCAAATCCATACAAAATCATATATGATCGCTTTTGTTTGGTTTTGTTTTTATGCACAAGCAAACCATCCAACTAAACCTATAGTCTAAATAAATGGGTCCATTTTAATGTTTAGTGTATTACTAAACACTAGCACTGGACTAGTTTAGTGTATTACTAAGTAGTACTACAAAATTAAATTGAATACATATAGTTTTAGAACTGTTTAGTAGAGAAATCAGATGCAAAATTGAAAAACTTTCCTCCTCTCATAAAATCTTAACATACAGACTCTCACTGGACATTTTTTTTTAAGTTTATTTATTTTTGACAGAGACAGAGTGTGAGCATGAGCTGGGGAGGGGCAGAAAGAGAGGGAGACACAGAATCCGAAACAGGCTCCAGGCTCCAAGCTGTCAGCACAGAGCCTGACGCTGGGCTCAAACTCACGAACTTTGAGATCTTGACCTGGACCGAAGTCGGTTGCTTAACCAACTGAGCCACCCAGGCACCCCGTGGACATTTTGAACTCTAGCCACTCTGAACAATTTTTCAAACCTGACTATAATTTTATGCTTCCATTTTTTTTCTTGAGTTGTTTCAGATTGTCTTCTGTTCAAAATCCAAATTAAAGCTTAATTCAAATGTTGCCTCTTGTCTTAAGTCCTAAAAATCCTATTCTCAAAATGAACTGTTCTCTAAGTTGTATTGCCTTCGCAACTTTTCAATTTTTTACTATGAGTTTTTTGTCCTATGTCAGAAGGCCTCTCCTATAATAGAGGTAAAAATTTATTCTTCCATCTTTGAAATTATAGAGAAAAATATAAGGATCCTAAATACATCCTAATTTTTTCCTTAAATACTTTACAGGTTTTTCTTTAATGTATGTTTGAATACTTGTTGAACTTAAGAACTTATTTTAATGTTTCTATAAATGAGTTAAGAATTGTTCCAATTTTAATAATTAAATATTCTATCATTATCCTCAGTTTAAAAGCCACTATCACTCCATACTAAATATTCATCTACTCATGTGTTTATTTCTTGATTTTCCATAATGCTGCATTGCTTGATTTGTCCTTCAGATCTGATATTATATTGTTTACATTACAATACTTTAAAAATTTTTGATAGCTGGAAGGAAACGTTCAAGTACTTCCCCCTCTTCCCAGCCCTGCATTTTCTTCTCTCTAAAATTTGTCTGGCCTATACTTGCACAATCACACTTCTATCTACAGATATAAGAAGTATTCAAGACTCCCTTCAATTTCCAAAAAAGAAACTGTTGCAATTTTGACTGGGATAGTAATAACCTTATAGACTAACATGGAATACAAATGATATCTCTAAAAGTTTTGTGTCTACTAAATTGATTTAGTTTCTATTCATTTAGAACTACTTTTATTCCTTTCAATAAGGCTTTTAATTTTCCTCATAAAAGCCTTATGCATTTCTTATTGGGTATATTATTAAACATTCCAGAATTTTTTCTCAATTGTTTTGGGATGTCCATTCAATTGCATTTTCTAGTTGGTTACTCTTGTTGTATAGAAACACTAACAATTTTCTTATTTTGATCTTGTTTTTGGCCACCCTCCTAGATTATCTTAAATCACATCATTAGCTGAGAGCATTGAGTTTTCTATGGAAATAAGCACATTATCTGAAAATAATGATAATTTTAACTCTCTCTTTCCAATATTTATACTTCACATGTCTTTTCCTTTCCTTAATGTGTCTGTGAGGAACTCTGCTATCATCTTTAATGTCGGTAAAAACAGTAGCATATTTTTCTTATTCCTGACTTTAATTAGAATTATTCTACTATTTGACAAATACATTTGATGTAAACTTCTGCTATATATGTTTTCTCAAAATTGTGCAAGTTTATTTATAACCTACTTTCCTTCCCTCCTTCTTGCCTTCCTTTCTTTCACATTCTGTGGGTATGAAATATGTCATTATGGCTTTAATTTGCATTTTTATGATGACTAATGATGTTTCCTAATGACTAATAAACACCTTTTCATGTACTTATTAGCCATTCTGATAGCTTCCCTTTTTTGAGATATAATTGACGGGGCACCTGTTTTTTTTGTTTTTTTTTGTTTTTTTTTTTAAGCTTATTTATTTATTTTGAGAGAGACAGAGACAGTACCAGTCAGGGAGAGACAGAGAGAGGGAGAGAGAGTCCCAGCAGGCTCCACACTGTCAGCAAAGAGCCCAATGCAGGGCTCAAACTCACGAACCATGAGATCATGACCTGAGCTGAAACCAAGAGTCAGATGCTTAACTGACTTGAGCCACCCAAGTGCCACAGTCATCCAACTCTTGATTTCAGCTCAGGTCATGATCTCTCAGTTCTTGAGTTCAAGCCCTGCATCAGGCTCAGGCTGACAGTGTGGAGCCTGCTTGGGATTCTCTCTCTCCCTCTCTGCCCCTCCCTGCTCACACTCTCTCTCTTAAAATAAATAAATAAACTTTACGAGAAAAAAAGAAAGATAATTGACATATAATATTATACTATTTTCAGGTGTACATGACTCAATATATGTATATATTATAAAATATATAGACAAAAAATCTAGTTAACATCCATCATAACACATAGTGATTTTTTAAATATTTATTTATTTTTGAAAGATAGAGAGAGACAGAGTGTGAGTGGGTGAGGGGAAGAGAGAGAGGGAGACACAGAATCCAAAGCAGGCTCCAGGCCCCAAGCTGTCAGCACAGAGCCCGACGTAGCACTCAAAACTCACAAACTGTGAGATCATGAACGGAAGTCGGAAGCTTAACTGACTGAGCCACCCAGACACCCCAAGTTATTATTTTTTTTATGATGAGAACCTTTAAAATCTACTCTCTTAGCAAGTTGCAAATGTACAAAGCAGTATCATTAACTATAGTCACCATTTTATATGTATATTACATTCCCAAAATGTACTTGTTTTCTAACTGGAAGTTTGTAACTTTTGACTACTTTCACTCATTTGCCCACCCCCTGCCTGTGATAACCACCAATCTGTTCCCTGTAGCTATCAGTTTTTGTTGTTCCTGTTGTTTTCAGATTCCACATATAATTGAGATCATATGGCATGTGTCTTTCTCTGACTTATTTCACTCAACAAAATGCCCTCATGGTCCATCCATGTTATGGTATGGCAGGATTTTCTTCTTTTTTATGGCTGAATAATATTTCACTGTATGTATACACCACATCTTCTCTATCCATTCATTCATCAAGGTACACTTAGATTGTTTCCATGTCTTAGATGTGGTGCTGCAGTGAACATGTGGGTGCAGATATCTTTTGACATTAGTGTTTTTTGTTGCCTTCTGATATATACCAGAAGTGGAGTAGCTAGATCATATATGATAGATCTATTTTCAAGTTTTTGAAGAACCCTTGTTTCTTAGAACACTACCAATGTGACTTTAATTTTGTTAACTTCTTGAGAAATCCATGGAATTTATCGCATGTTTTATTCTTTTAATCTCTTCTGCAGTGGACTACACTGATAACACTTTCTAATGTGGATCAATCTTGCATTTCAGATAAATGTCTACTTCTTCAGGACACAGTTTTAAGAATTCCTGATGTGAACTTGTGGATATTTTATTTATGAATGGTGAATCTATATACACAAATTAATTTGATCTATATTTTAATTTTCTTTTGTTATCTTTGTAGAACTTTGATTTCAGAGTTATCATAGCTTAAAAAATAAACGATTAATTTTTCAACTTTTCCATTCTTTAAAACATTTTACATTATGAACTATCTTTCCTTAAAAGTAATCTGGATGTGTAAATTGTTATAATCCTTATGTTGTTTTAAAGAGTATATTTTTTTATAAATTTTTCATTTCTTTCATGTATTACTTTATCCCTATTTTTCTCTCTGAAAAATCTGGATTATATATTTTCTCATGAAAAAATATATTTTTCTAGTGCTTAACTTAGTTCAAAAATTTATACAAACAATAGGAAAACTTCTGATAAATTTAAAATAATCTCAGGGTACCTGGGTGGCACACACATACCACTTCTTTATCCATTCCTCTGTCAATGGACACATAGGTTGTTTCCATGTTTCAGCTATTATAAATAATTCCTCAATAAATAAGGGGGTGGAGATATCTCTGAGACAGTGATTTCATTAACTTCAGATATATACACAGAAGCAAAGTTGCTGGATCATATGGTAGCTCTTCTTTTAATTTCTTGAATAAAGTCCATACTGTTTTCCAGCGTGGCTAAACCATAGCCATATACTAATTTACATACCCACTGTTGTGCACTAGGATTTCCTTCTCTCCACATCATCACCAACATTTGTTATCTTTTCTTTTTCATAGTAGCCATCTTGTCATGTGTGAAGTGATAGTTCATTGTGGCTCTAATTTGCATTTCTCTGATGATTAGATGTTGAGCATCATTTCATGTACCTGCTGGACATTTGGATGTCTGCCTTCTTTGAAAAATCTCTCCAGGTGCCTACTTTTTAATTGGATTATTTGTGGGGTTTTTTTTGTTTGTTTGTTTTGTTTGTTTGTTTGTTTGTTTTTTGTTTTGTTGGTATTTTTACAACTGAGTTATGAGTTCCTTATATATTTTGGATGTTAACACCTTATTTGGTATATGGTCTGCAAACATTTTCTTCCATTTCATAGGTTGTCTTTTTTCTTTACTTAGGCAAATGCTGCACTTACTTTGCTGCTTGTGCTGGAATGTTAATAAGAAAACTCAAAGTCTGCATCGGGACTATAACTAGATGTGCCCTCCAGATAAAGCTATTTGGAGAAAAATTCATGGGTACTAAAATGTGGAACACACAGTATCAGTAATGCTATGCAATGACGGAGTCAGCAACCAAGAGAAGAAAATATTCAAAAAAGGTAAATCTCTCTTATCACATAATACCCAAAAAGGGGTGTTCTTCTCCCATCTACAAATTCCTCTTAGAAAATATTTACTTCTTTCTATTTTAAAACCATTTCTAGGGGCACCTAGGTGGCTCAGTTTATTGAGCACCTGACTCTTAATTTTGGCTCAAGTCATGATCCTAGGATTTTAATCCCAAACGGAGTTTGGAGCCTGTTTAAGAATCTTGCTGTCTCTCCCTCTGCTTCTCTCCCCCTGATTGCTTGCTCTCTCTCTCTCTCTCTCTCTCTCTAAGTAAAAAAAAAAAAAAAATTAAATTAAGCCACTTCTAGAAATCTAAAGTGTACAAAAATATCTTAAATGTATTAAAATGATACATAGAAGATCCTTGTAATATAGTCTCCTAAGTTCATGGTTTTAGTCAGTTGACTTTCCCTATTTCCTCCGCCTTCACTTTAGCAAATTGTTTGTAAAATTGCCACCATAACTTACTCTTTCATCCTTATTTTTGAATAGTATCTATGTGATTCAACTTTAGTCATATGATTGCTTTGGGTACTGGACTTTAGAAAACGTAGCATAAACAGAAATATGAAAGTTCTTGTACATTGGAGATTGCCCTGTCTTGAAGTTATTTGAAACTAGCTACCATTCAGAGAGTGTAGTCACACCAGAAAAGATCACTGAGGAGACTTGTCCAAGAAATTTCATCTGCATCTGAGCTTGATTTAGATGATGAATTCATAAGACTCAATTTTTAAATGAGAGTGAGTACATTTTCCACATGAAAGAGATATAAATTAGTGCATCCAGAGAACGAATGAGACACATCATTCATAAGATGGCCATCATAATTTCACTTGTTGCTCTTTGTCCTTGGGTATTTCCTCCCACAGGCTGAGATTGGCTGCATGACATACTTTGGCCAACGGGACTATATCAAATGTGTCACAAGGAGAAACAAAGAATGTTTGCTCATTGGCCTTGCTTCTCTTGTAGCTTTGAAATGCAGTCACCATGTGAGATACTTCAAGACATCCGTAAGACACATAAGTGAGGTCATCCAAGACGAAACAAGCCCCTTGTTAAACCAGAAACTGACTACAGTTGCTTGAGTGAGCTAGGCAAAGAAAACAGAAGAATAACCCAGCTAAACTCAGACCAAATTCCCAAACCAAAGAGTCATGAGTTGGTAAATGATGGTTGTTTTAAGCCATTAAATTTTGGGATAATTCCTTACATAGTAAAAGCTAATTGATGTAACCCAAACTCTATACTTCACCCTGATAATAACTGCAGTTAGAGAATATCTTTCTGCCTTTGTGAAAAACAAAACTTGTATATAGCATTTCTATTTTTTGGACTTATTCCTGCAAAAATATTTTAACAATAAATATTTTATAGATATAGATACAATTTTCTAAAATTACTTTTACTGACACTAATTATTAATGCTTTGCATTTTCCTTTTAATTAATGCCAATTGAAAATGCTTCATACTGAGAAAATGTATGACAATTTACAATAAAGTCAATTAATAAACATAACTTAAAAAAAAATAAATGCAGTGCTATTTCTCCAATAGCTAATAAACAACCACTGTAGGTTTCTACACATCTATTGGATTTTCCAAGAAAACAAGTTACCATAGCAACTCTAAAATAATATATATTTTAGACTATTACTAGTTACTTGAACTATGAATATTTCTTGAACTATGAATACATGTATGAATATATCAGTTCATGATTAAACCCATTGACTCATCCAACTTATATTTGAACATCTGTAACTTTATTGCTTTTTAAAATAAACACAATATCCTGATCCAAATACTTTTAATCATTTCAACTGCAGAAACAAGTATCTAGAAAGCCAATTAATCTCAGTACAATTAATCTCAGTACCCCAACGTTATACAAAAACTCCACTGATTCTACTATCTCTATATCAAGTATGGAAAGAAGCTCTGAGAGATATTATATATATATATATATATATATATATATATATATATATATATATACCAAATAGGAATCCTTAATAACTATGTGAGAACTCTAGAACCAATTCCTACTTCTCAATCATTAATTAATGAAAAAGTGGCAGCAACATGTACAGATGTGAGCAAAGAAGAAAACCAGTACTGTAATTCCAAGTTTCCTATTATTTAATACAAGGGAATTGAAAGCATGGTGCCTTAGAAACCTCAGGTCTGGACTTATTGACTGAAAAGTACCTTTCAAACTGTTCTAGGGGGCTCTTCTTGGTTGGAGAAAGGATTTTCCTAAGGTTTAAAAGATGTACCTGGGGTGCCTGGGTGGCTCAGGTGGTTAAGCGCCCAAATCTTGGTTTTGGCTCATGGTCTCACAGTTTGTGAGTTCAAGCCCCACATCGGGCTCTGCACTGACAGTGCAGAGTCTCTTTGGAATTCTCTCTCTCTCCCTCTCTCTGACCCTCCCCCACTTACACTGTCTCTGTCTCTATCAAAATATATAAAATTTTAGAAAACAAACAAACAAACAAATGAAAGATGTACTTAAACTATCGAGATGGTCTCCTAACTATTCTTGTCCACAGCACCCCCAACTAGTGCATTCTTCAAATTCTCATCAGGGTTGTTTTCCAGAAACTTTTATCATATCAGGTAAATCCTAGGCTTCAAAATTGTTCCTACTTCCCCACTGTCTGTATCATTATGTATACACTGTCTTACCATAATGAGGAGCCCAACCTCTGCATTATTTTTCAGACCCAAATATGGGCAGTTACAAAGACTTTACTTGGCAGGCCTCATAGGACCAAACTGCTTTCACCTACCTCAACCACAGCCAAACAGCGCACAGCCAAAGCATTGCGGTTGTTGAAGAGAGTGTTAGTCAAAGAGTCAACCTCCACCCCACCTTCCCAGGGCTGTTCACATTCTTTGTACTGCTGCATTCCTAGCCCAAGTGTTTTCATCCTAGATCTCTTTTTGTAAGGCCTTGGACAAACATCCTTTTCAGGCACCTCTGCAGAAGCCTCCTTATGGGGAAGAGTAGGGGGAAAACTTGAAGACACTTTCCTCTATTCTAACCCTATTCCCAGTATTTTTACAATCCAAACCCTTTCCTCCCACCCTTCCCTTGACTTTAGGAATCTTTTGTTTGGACTCCCTTGATAGTGAGATGACTCCCACCTACATCTGCACTGATCCACCTGACCCTTGACCTGTATAACATTCCATGGGGAAAAATGGAACAGAGGGAGTCTACACTTTCTCTAGTTTTAGCTTCTTGCTTATATCATCACAGGAAGTGATTAAAAGCTTAACTCTTTAATTTTGGGCTTGTAGCTTTAATCCTTTAACCAGCTACTTGGATATCTGACAGCTCAACTTTCTTGCTTTCAGCACATTTGAGCACTACACACATGGCACTCATCCTTTTAAAGTTTGCTCCAATGTATCTTCAGGGCACCTTTTCCGTCTACAACTCCATCATTCTTGAGATTCAGCCACAGTGTAATTGCACCAGTCTCCATTTTTATCCTTCCTTACTCAGTTGTTTTGAACAATTCCTTGGCCAGAAACCCTCCCTTTCTCCCTGCCACTCTTACAAGAGTTTTGCCAAAGGTTTATACATACCAGGTTATACAGCAATTTATATGTCTACATATTTCTTCTTTTAATAATGATTGAGCTCTTGGCAGTCAAGGGTCAAAACACATTTTTGTTTATATTCCTAGTTCCTAATCCAGGGTTTTGCACATCAAAAGTGTTAACTAAAAACCATAAATCCCCAATGAAGATTCTTAGATTTCATCATAGAGCTGAATTAAAAGTTGTATTTAGTGGGGCGCCTGGATAGCTCAGTCGGTTGAGCATCCAACTCTTGATTTCAGCTCAGGTCATGATCCCAGTGTTGTGGGATTGAGCCCCGCGTTGGGTACCATGCTGATCGGGAAACCTGCTTAAAATTCTTTCTCTCTCTCCATCTGCCTCTCTCCCCCATTTGCACACTCTCTCTTTCTGAAATAAAAAAAAATGAAAAACAGAAATAAAAGTTGTGTTTAGTAGTGTGTTGTACACAAAGATGATTGGATTAAGGATAAACACTTGTTTTTGATTATTTAAAACATTTGTGTAAAGCATATGCAAATTTAAACCTTGTTACGTAGAATTATAGTTCTGACATTTCTATGAGTTGATATAATTGAAAATCTACACAGTGAAAAATCTTTCCTCTGTACTCTGAAGAATTTCTATAATGCAGGTAATACTCAGTGGAAAATGAGCTGAGGGCTGAGTTCTAAACATTCATGCTATGAATATTGCTGAAATAAAACATGATATTCATAAAGCTTAGTCTTTGTTTTTTAAAAAAATAGTGCTTTTCTTATTTTGTAGGTAAAATAATTAATATTGTAACTTTTAGTCTCAACAATATAAAGTAGTTTTGACAAACTTTTGGTGTTATGTAAAGCCAAGACTTACACTAAAATAAAATGTAATCACCTCTACTTTACTCCCTGTTTTTAACTTTAAAAAACATGGACAGGGATTTTTTTTTTTAATTTCTGACAGATGAACCATTGTCACACTTCTCTTACGTCAAACCCTATGCATTTGATTCTTATTCTCAAACCTCGTAATTTTTTTGTCTCACTTTAAAATTTTGGTATATTCTAATACCTGTAGTGTTTTCTCTCCTCTCCACTCTATTTGTCTCTATCTAGTCCACTTTTCTTTTCCTCTTTCATGCTCAGTATGTAGATAATCAGTTACTTTTTGGAAAATCACACATGCTTATATAAGGTGATATTTTTATGTAAAAGCTTATGTTATTAAAATGGCTTTTTTAAGATAGCCTGATAATAAATATCCTGTCACAATCTGAAATAGTTTTAAAGCTCTATCATCTAGGAAAATATATTCTCTTTCACATTTGCCATTTCTGGTTTTTGTATATGATTCTAACATTTGTTATTTCACTTAGCTAATATTTACTGGTCACAAAGTATAAAGCCAGGAATGTTGTTTAAAAAAAAATTGCTGTTCTCAAAAGTTTCAAGTTCAGGAAGTGAAAATATATGTAGTGAATATTTGCTACACCATGATCCGTACAATTCAAAAAAAGGACCTTGGCCTCCAAATCCTCCTGAGGCCTGAAAGATGTATTGAAGGTTGTCAGCAAATATGAATCACCCAGCACCTTTCAAATCCCAGGCTAATTGGTAAACATGTTAAATAAGACCAAAACAAAACCAATGTTGAACAAGACCAAAACATTTTCTACAGTCTGAGAGGGAATATTTACCTGGAGAGATAGGAGATTAAAAAAAAAAGAAGAAAATGAAGGCGTAGGGGAGGACAAATTCAGAGTTGTGAAGTCATGACCAAGGTATGGAATATACAGAAAACAGAAAAATCTGTTTTGTTTCTGTCTGTTTTGTCTTTGCTTTTTTCTTTAGGGTGGTAGGGAACTTGGAGTATAATGCAAAGGTAAAAAACTGGAGAATTATTCAGTAGACTGTTCTTTAAGTGTGTTTCTATAGGGTGAAGGAAATAGAGTTTGTTTTGTTTTGTTTGTTTGTTTGTTTTTTCTTATATGCAGCCAGTGATTTGGACTACTTGTGCAAATTCAATAAGCAGAGTTAAAGAGAGAGGAGATCACAAGTGGGACAGTGATAGTCCAGGATGGTACAGTTCAGGAGTTATAGGCATATATCTCACAGTTCCTAAGTGCTTCCCTGGACTGATAGACTTTAGCAACAATACAATAGCCAAACAACTACAAAAAAAAAAAAAAAAAAAAAAAAAGTTAAATAACAATTTAGCAATTAGTCTGAGGTTTTGTTTTTTTTTTTTTTTAACCTGAAGGGGTAACATTGACTTGTTTCAAATTGATTCGAAATATATTGCCTTATGGGCACCTAGGTGGCTCAGTCAGTTAAGCATCCCACTCTTGATTTTGGCTGAGGTCATGATCTCATGGTTCATGGGGTCAAGCCCGACATAGGGCTCCACCCTGACATTGTGGAGCCTGCTTGGGATTCTCTCTCTCCCTCTCTCTAACCCTCCCCTGCTTGCCTCAGAGTGAGTCAGCTCATTCAGTATTGCATCTAAAGTTCCTTCTTGATTCACTCAGCAAATATGTTTGAAGTCCTTACTATATGACGGTGTTTGTTTTTTCATGCTAAAGCTCCAGCTATGGCTAAAACAGACATCATACATAAGGAAGTAAGATAAATAAACAAAATATATTGTGTATCAGATACTGATGTTTTCTAAAAAAATAAATAAATAAATAAATCAGGAAGGGAGAGAGAAATTGCAGTGATGGGAGTATAATATTTTAGACAGAGATGGAGAAGGAAGGCATTGCTGAGGCAATAACTTTAAAACCTGAAGGCAAAGAGGGAGTGAAATATGTGGATATTGGAGAGAAATGCACTCCAGGCAGATGAAAGAGCCAGGAGTGAATGCCCTGACTCCTGAGCTGGCCTGGCAAGCACAAAGGAATAGTAATGAGGACAGCAGGAGAGGAACAGGGTGGAGGAGAAGGGGCAGATTTTCCTCTAATTTACACTAGTCCTCTCTTATCTGCGGTTTCAATTTCACTTTCTACATTTTCAGTTACCCACAGAAAACCGTGGTCCGGAAGCAGATGATCCTCCCTCAGACTTGGTAGCAGAAGATCAAGAGCGACCTAATGCTAGGTCACAATGTCTATGATATTCACCTCACTTCATCTCACCATGTGAATATTTTATCATCACAAGAAGGTGACTACAGTACAATATGATATGTTGAGAGAGAGAGCCCACATTCATGCAACTTTTATTACACAACATTGTTATAATTTCTCTATATCATTATTAGTTATTATTGTTAATCTTTTACTGTGCCTAATTTGAAAATTAGATTTCATCATAGGTATGTATATATAGGAGAAAACATAGCATACATAGGGTTTTGGCACTATCCGTGTTTTCAGGCATCCACGGGAGTGTTGGGCTCCATTCCTGTGGATGAAGGATCTACTACATACACAAACTCATTGTGGAGTTGTGAGCTAAAATTATGTCATCTGCCCTGACAAGATTATACTAGAAAGAGTGTTGCATGTAGACTAAAATAGACTGGGGTGGAAGTAAGAAGAAATAGGACACAATTACAATATGACCACAGGCAAAAGATGATGGTGGCTTATACCAAGGTTAAAGCACCAGAAGGGTGCAGAAAAGGGTATTTTCATCATCATAAGTAGCTAACATGAATAATAAACAAAGTCAAAAAATCCACCTAAGTAGCTAAACTGATAAAATTCACAGAAATAATTATGAGTCCTATGTTGTTTTCCATGAGAATGGTGTAAAAATGGCCTACCTCTTCCCTTAGAAACTATACAGGAGGAATTAGGCTAGGCAGCTGGTAAAGTTAGGTTTAGTGGTTGATAAAATGAGACAAACTCTTCCCTCTTTTTTGTTTAAAAAGACTACCAAATACAAAACGGAGAGCTGAGTCATGAAAAGATGGCTTCCAGAGCAATAAGAAATGGAGGCATCCAGAACTACAGAGTTTGTGTCACAGATCACAGGTTGTACAGTGCAGAAGGAGAAGCAGGGACTCTGGAGCCAGACTGGGTTTAATGACTCTCTGCTGTGTGACTTTGGGAAAGTGACATAGCATCTCCTTTTAAATGAGGGTAATGGTGACCTACAGCATAAGGCTGGCTGTCCTTATTAAACAAGTTAATTGTGAAACCATTAGAACAATATCTGGCACATAGAAACAGCCATTTAACTCTCAGCTAGAATTGTATTTTTCCTGAAACTAAAGAAAAAAGTTTCACTGTTTAATTCACAATTTTCTTCTTGTTTACATTAGACCCCAAAAGAACACTATTCCTAAAGCATAGGTTGATGTGACAAAGGAGGAATTTGGGATTAGAGGTCAATTATTTCTTGAGTTCAGAGATCTCAATGGAGCAAACTACAGTATGGAGTTGCATAAAAATTTCCAAAATGTATGGAAATGAGAGGAAAAACTAATAAAGGAAGGCATGTAGACCAGTACCTTACACAGAGTAAACACTCAATAAGTACTTGCTTAATGAATTATGTTTTATAATTTATTAATTTTACTTTATATATCCCTTCATTAGACATTGATTTGATTATTAAAAACACATTCTGCCCTCAGATTCTCAAATAAATGATCTACCATAATTTTTTTCCCTTAAAATTTACAACTACAGGACTTGATTCTACCAAATAAAAAAAGCTACTAATTTAATATAGTCTCAAAAAGTGTGACAAGATGTGATTTGACATAGGGTCCAGGAGCAAATGGTCAAGAAAGAATTCTTGATACATTTTCAGTACAAAAAAGATGGACTTATTAAAGCACAGGGACAGGGCCCAAGGGCAGAATGTTAATTCTGTAGTTCCTGGAGGAATGTCATATTCTGCCTCTCTCAAATACTTGTCAATGGCCGCAAGTTATAAGAAAATTTAATTTTGTCTACATTTCCTTTTGCCTTTTGCCTTTGTTCTCTACATCACGACTGATAAAGTATTTGTACTGGATTTAAAGTGGAATAATGTTTTAATGTGTTTATTGATTCTGATTTTAAAAAGCATAACTTTAATCGGGGCACATGGGTGGCTTAGTTGGTTGAGCCTCTGACTTGGGTGCAGGTCATGATCTCATGGTTAGCAAGTTTGAGCCCTGCATCAGGCTCACTGCTGTCAGCACAAAGCCACTTTTGATCCTCTATCTCCTTCTCTCTCTGCTCTTCCCCCACTTGGGCTCACTCTCTCTCAAAAATAATAAACATTTTTTTTTATGTGGAACTTTAATATTAGGGAAGTTGGAAATACAGTCTTTTATTGGATGCTTTGGCTCTGTAATGACAATGACAATATGTTTAGAATCAAGTGGGGAAACATCTGTTTAAATTCTATGTAGTTTCAAAGTGCTATGTTTTTACAAGAGAGGATTTGTACTTTTGTCTATGGTGTTATTCATTTTTCCCATTTTCTGAGCAGGAAAGCACCATGTTGGGTACCTTTTAGAAGGAAGAATCTTAGAAGACTATTTCGTACTTGCATCACTCATTTTTTACTCTGTAATTAATTTCTTATGTAATATTTTCAGTTGGTTTTCAAATAAAAAGTCAACTAGAAAAGAAAAACTGGTAGAAATATTATGTCTACACTTCATTCTTATCATGCAATCACTTGGCACACGTTTATGTTAGCAGTCTAAATATGGCTGAGACACCGATTTATAAAAATAAATTTGTAACTAGAAACTGTAAGTAAATTAGATCCTATTCTCTGCAATAATTTTTAAGAAATTACTCTGAGTTTTGTTGTTTTTATTTATTCAAAAGACAAGTCTCTTTGGGGTATTTAACAGAATAGATTTAATATTTATACAAACGTTTATATTTCCCAAATTTTAATCTCACCCTAAAAAAAAATGTATTCTGGTAATTGCACTTCAGTACTGTAATTATCATTGCTAAAGATAAAAAATTGGCAGAAGTTTGGAAAAAGAAAGAAAAATACCAAATTTATACATTTAAAAAAAAACTTGATTTTCATATCTATTGTCATTTAGAATAATTTCCTTTATTTAAATCAATTTGTTCTACCTTAGTCATCATTCTGCCAAAAAAAATTACAGGATATTAAATTCCTGCAAATAGTTTGAAATTTGCATATTTATGTTTATAATTAGAGATTAAAACTCTATTTATATTTCACATAACTTCACTTGCACTGAAAGTGTAGAAACAGATCTAAGTGAACAAATTACATCATTCACACAAAAACTATATGACTGATTCTTACAGTGCTTTTTTTTAGGTTAAAAATTAGTAATTCTCTGGGCAACTGGATGGCTCAGTTGGTTAAGCATCTGACTTCGGCTCAGGTCATGATCTCGAGATTTGTGAGTTTGAGCCCTGCATTGGGCTCTGTGCTGACAGCTCAGAGCCTGGAGCTTGCTTCGGATTCTGTGCCTCCCTCTCTCTCTGCCCCTCCCTGCTCGCACTCTGACTCTCTCTCTCTCTCTCTCTCTCTCTCTCTCTCTCAAAAATAAATGTTTAAAAATAAATAAATAAATAAAATTAGTAATTCTCATTTCAGTTTAGCCCTATCTAGAAATATAATAATAAACATCAAAATTATTGTACAGTGGACCAATTTATGACATGACAGAATGAAGACCCACTTCAGTGTTGTTGACCCACTTCTCAGGGAAAATGATGAAAGCTAAAACAAAACAAAACAAAAATCACAGGCACAGAAGTCAAAAGTTCTGAATCCAAGTTTGGATCTGCCATTTATTAACCAGATGAGCTTTAGCAATTACTCAACATCTCTGAGTCTCCAGTCTCCTTATGTTTTAGACAAACATAAATTATTTTAAATTCAAAGATTTAATATACATGAAAGCCTTTTGAAAATAAGAAATGTAAGCAAATATAAAAAGTTAAAAAAAAATTTTTTAATGTCTTATTTATTTTTGAGAAAGAGAGACAGAGTGTGAACAGAGGAGGGGCAGAGAGAAAGGAAGACACAGAATCCAAAGCAGGCTCCAGGCTCCAAGCTGTCAGCACAGAGCCAGATGCGGGGCTTGAACTAATGAGACATGAGGTTATGACCTAAGCCGAAGTCTTATGCTTAACCAACTGAGCCATCCAGACACCCCTAAAATGTTTTTTTTTTTCAAGTGAAAATGTTTTGGGAGCTTAAGCTAAGCAACTAGATTATTCCAAGTCACCCTTTAGAATTGCTTCGTTACATAAACCCACCCTAATGGAGAAAACAACTGGCAAAAATGGCTTTTTTTGTATTGTATTGTATTGTATTGTAAAAATGATCATTCTTTCTTTAAAAAGACAGTTTGAACATCACTACAGGCAAAGAAAACATATTAGTAATAGTTGAACAAGCACTAGATCAATAAACTCTAAATCAAGCATTTGCGGATTTATTGAGTATTTTAATATTACCAATGCAATTATCAAAAATGCCAGAAGTTTCTAAAAAGTTGTCCTTCTATTCATGTTGATCATTCTTTAGAAAAGGAGCATATGCTTCTTTTTGTATACAAAACTAGTAAGAAAATTAAACACTTCTGAGTAAACATAATTTATATTGACAATACTTTGAAATTAACTTGCTTTTATCTATAGAAGTGACTTGCTATGACTTATATTATATATATATATATAAGCAAATATATA
This sequence comes from Panthera uncia, assembly GCF_023721935.1. Lineage (NCBI taxonomy): Eukaryota > Metazoa > Chordata > Mammalia > Carnivora > Felidae > Panthera > Panthera uncia. The sequence goes on from NC_064810.1 coordinate 43,842,127, forward strand.
TATATATATATATATATATATATATATATATAAAAACTTGTAATACAAGTGAAATATGAGGAAAACACGGATTCATGAACCTGAACTACGTTATAGTTTCTTAGAAATTTCTGTAAATCATGATTCTGTTTTAGCAAAATAACCAATGCTTGGGGCAGCTGGGTGGCTCAGTCCATTAAGCATCCAACTTTGGCTCAGGTCATGATCTCACAGTTCCTGAGTTAGAGCCCTGCATCAGGCTCTGTGCTGACAACTCAGAGCCTGGAGCCTGCCTCAGATTCTGTATCTCCCTCTCTCTCTGTCCCTTCTCCACTCATACTCTCTCTCTCTCAGAAATAAACATTAAAAAAAAAAATGCTCACAGAGATGGTTTTAATTTTGATGGACACAAACATAATTTTAGTTTTGATAGTTCCTGAGAACAATGTACCAGGTAGCAATGTTTATGAATAAAATTAAAAGAGATTTAAACAAGGTTGGGAGGAGGGTAGAATTTATCCTGATACAAAAAGGAATTAGGAAGTAGTCTGTTCCAAACATTCTTCAGTCTCTTAACAATATCATTAAGATTCTACATTTTTCTCTTTGTCTTCTTTTCCAGTATCTTTTGTGCTATGATTGCAAGTTGATTTCTCCAGGTCCTAGCATGATGAATGAGAAGAAAATCACAAGCAGGAACGGGGTGGGGTCAGAAGCAAATGGGACTTTTATCTCATTTATCAGTGAGAGTAAGAAAAATATCTATAAGCCTCTCAAGCTGACTTCCACTTACATGTCCTTCTAATCTGCCAGAACTGGAACCATGGCCAACCTTAGCTGCAACTCAGATGACAATATACTTAGTCTTATGTTTTTGCTTTACTGTTTAAAGATTAGCAATTGAGATGTTGGGAATAGGTAGCTCTTGGATTATGTACCCAACAATGCCTAGCAAAAGTACCATGAAAGAAGAAACTATTGGGTAATTGCAAAGCATATATATAAATTTTAATTTATAATTAAATATATAATAATATATAATAAATTATATATAATAATTGATAATCATATATATAATTTAATTTATTCATGAGAAATAAATCTTAAATATTCTGATGAATAACTTTGAGCACATTTTCCTTTTTGTGCTCAAAATAATTGGGACAGAGTGTATGAGTGGGGGAAGGGCAGAGATACAGGGAGCGAGAATCCCAAGCAGACTCTACAATGACAGCACAGAGCTCGAACCCATGAGCCACAAGATTATAACCTGAGCCGAAATCAAGAGACAGAAGCTCAACCAACTGAGCCATCCAGGTGCCTCTGAGCACATTTTTCAATTCACAACTAATTTCTGTACGAAACTCCCTTCAAAATTATTATTTTTCCAACAGTATTAATTATGCTGCCACAAAGACGTCTTAATTTGGTGCTAATCTACAAACACTATGTGACTTAAATTCTATTCTACTATAGGATTGTTTCCAAGCAAAATTTTCAACTAACATCCTTAATAAAAAGTTTCTGCCAGCAACTCAAAGATTATAATTTGTTATTCACAAATATCCAGTCCTCTTATTCCAAGAATATTTGCACTTTTCTACCCATTTGAACTCAAGCATAATCATATGACATTTTTTGACCCATTGCCATGTGATTTATAGTAGGAGAATTCTTCCTAGGCCAGTGAAGTGGGGTTTGCCCTTGTTAGTTTTTACCAATGGAAAGGGAGTGGAAGGAATGGACTAAACACCTGATCAGGCATCACATAACCTGGCCTATTTCTCTTGTTATTTTTTCTGGATAAATCCATGGACTAAAAATTGGTTCTTATATTTCATACTAGAAGAAAAATTTTAGATTAACATTTTAAATATTAAATAACCCAGTGCTTAAAACTATAGTGATTCTTATAAACAGTCACTATTTATCACCTGACTAGAGTATGTCCTAGGGGAGGCATCTCCATCCAGTTGAACTCTGAGGAAATGTATTCAGGTACTTGAGAGCAAGCTGAGTAATTCTAGGACACCGTTAATGTTACTATATTCAGAAGCATCATGATCCTAATTGAGGCATTGGCAGAAAACCTAGAAGTAAAGACACTTTACAAATATTGCCTTGTGTTCTTAAAATGCAGGCTTATTTAGAGGCTAGAGCCTTTATCAGATGACCTCCTACATAACTAATACCTTGAACTATACTGATTTACTGAACTCTATACCTTAAAATTACCTCACATTCTCAATGCTTAGTTCTATATAATTTAAGAACATCTGAAATGATGAGCTCTAAATTATTATGAAGCCATTACTTTATTCCTTGGAAATATATACTCCTTGGTAAATGTTATTTAATTATTCCTCAGGTAACTGTATTAATTCATTTACTATTGTTAATAAGTAGTAAAATTAAACTATACATGCTGCAATTTATTTAAGTTGTAAATATTTAAACATAAATCTAAATATATTTTTTTAACATTTATTCATTTTTTTATTTTTTTTAACATTTATTCATTATTGAGAGACAGCGAGAGAGCACGAGCATGGAGGGGAAGAGAGAGGGGGAGACACAGAATCCGAAGCAGGGTCCAATCTGTGAGCTGTCAGTACAGAGCCCAAGGCAGGGCTCGAACCCACCAGCAGTGAGATCATGACCTGAGCCGAAGTTGGACGCCTAACCGGCTGAGCCACCCAGGTGCCCCTAAATCTAAATATTTATAAGAACACTGAAAGGAGAAAGAAACAAAAGATCAAAAGTAACAGTAGCAACAGAACCTTTACTTTTTAACTTTTTGATGAATTGATTAGATGCATGTAATATGCTCAAAGGAACTACATGTGTTTGACAAAGATATGCTATGTAAAATCCTGGCTAACTGAAACTACGTTTCTATAGCAAGTATAGTTATATAAAGTTTGAATAAAAAGAATCTACCCAAAGCAGCAAGTATCATTATAGAAATCATATGTATCAGAAAGAAATAGCCAACTTTTTTTTTCAATTACAAGGATATTTTTCCTCTTAAGTCATTCAACCATAGTAAATTTAAAGTAATATATATATAACTACATGTCCTTTATTTCATAGGAAAGGAATTGTCTGTGAGGTTCAGTAAAATTTCAAGGATGTTGATCAATGTAATGATCTAATTCACTATGTGTCTCTTTTGTTTTTCATTTACACTTGAATGTGCAACATCTTAGACTCTTTTGTCAGTTCTTACTGAATTAGACAATTTTGCCTATGGAAGCATGACGATGATCATAAAAGTAACTATTATAGCAAATGTCTAACCTCAGAATTATATTTAATGAGATGCTTCTGCTTTGTATCAATACTTTATTTGCCTTAGTAAATTGGATTTTTTTGATACTTATGATGAATTGCAAATTTTATTCAGCATTTTATTCTGAAAAATTCTTCGTTCCCCATTTATACTAAAATGGGTCTAGGGAACAATATGTTGCAGAGTAAGAATATTATATATGGGTTTGAGGAAGAGAGAAAGATCATAACAGGCCTCATTTGTAACAAAAGAAAATAATATATGAAAGTTTGACTAAATCAATAACTAATGGTAATATATCCATTTTATAACAAGTAAATATAACACTTCACAATAGCAACTAGTCACCTGTGCCCCATTATAAATTAGTTAGAACCATAAATCCAGTAACTTCATGGTTCTTATCGATTTTACTTACTGATATGATAGATTTGTAGCCTGACTATAATCTGTTTAGTCATTGTCATGATTCATTATTCAAACAAAACAGCTTACATTGTGTAAATGTTCTTTTACTACTTAAGATTTGAAAATAGGAAGAAATTTGTGTTGCCTTATTAGGAAAAGTAATAGAACAAAATGGTATAAAGATAATGAATACACTTAAAATACATCGTATATATCTAAATACTATTATTGTTAATGAGGACCTCTGGAAGCTTGGTTATTCTTTTAAAATCACTCTCATTTGAGTGTAAAGTTTTTAAGGCATGAAAACTCTGAAAATAAAAGTGGAAACTAATGTATCATGTATATAATATACTAATTCAGTAGTTTATTTTTTTGTTATTTTTTATCTTGTGTTCCCAAGACTGTAACTAGTATTCACCTTAGCTACAGACCTAGTCGATGATCTCAGTGATAAATGTCACTACTGCATCACACCTCACTTTCTTTCCTTATCCTTGTTATCGTAGATCAACCCATCTCTCCAAAGAAAGCCAACTGTGACGCAGTTCACTATTTTAACAAACACGGAGTAAAATTGCTAAATGTTATTTATTTCTGAACTAATGTTGGAAATTATGCTTTATGCAACAAAACCATATTATTACAGCACAAATAAACGTTGGAAAGTTGCTCACACACACACACAAGCACAAAAAACCAAACAAACAAAAAAACCAAACAAACAAAAGAAACCTTGCAGTGCTGAGTTTCTATGTGTAAGGAGAGTATGCACAGAAGATGAACTCACCATCACCTAAGGACCAAATCAGAAAGCCCTTTGGCCATACTAAGGTGTTTATGCCTCATTTTTTCAGGCAATGGGAAGCAACAGAAGATTTTTAAAGCATTGCAGTTAAAAACCAATCTAATGTTAAAAGATTACCCTGACAGAGTAGTATAGATAAATTAAAGAGGATAGAGGATAGAGCCTAGGGACAAAGATTAGAAATGACGCTACTAGATGTATTCAGTGAGAGAGTGTGAGATGATGAACTAGAGCATGAGGGTGTTGGGAGACAGGTTTAAAGACATACAGGGAGGAGATTTCATAGGACAAACTAAATGAATGGGTGTGGTACAAGGAAGCAGCTATCTACTCAGAAATTTGGCCGCGGCATTTTTGGTTCCTGGTCACACATAATCTTTACTATTGACATTCTTTTAGAGCAAGCAGAGACTGAGGCAGAGAGCCACGTGCCAAACCCTTCAATGAATCAAAGAAGAGTTTGGAAATTAGTGGCTATTAGAAGGTAGAAAAATAGTAGTATAATGAGACAATTTTATCTTCTAGCGGAGGAATTTTTAAACAAAGGAGAAATAAAACGGATTGGAAAATGTTGTAAAGGTTCAGAAGAATATTTTTAATATGTTTTTTTCAGGATATTGGGACATAAGGCAGAATCCTCCCTTTCTAAAATGTAGTGAGAGTTTCAAATAAGATAAATAACTGGACAGCATAAATAATCTGGGAAAAATTTAAGCGTGTTAGGATATTTATTGATATTTATTGACAATTGAGTGTATTTGTTAAATGTATAGGTGAAATAATTAGACACCAATTCAGAAGATGGGTGACAATCTATAGCAGGTGTACTCAACCAGGTCCATTTGGCCATCTATGGGACAATTGGCAATGTCTGGAGGCATTTATGGTTGTCACAGTTGGAGGCAAAATATAGAGGATGTGCTAATGGCATCTAGTAAGAGGCCAGGATGTTGATAAACACCCTACAGTGTGTAGGGCATGACCCCCCAACAAAGAATTATCTGTCTAAAATACCAATACTGCCAAAATTGAGAAAACTTAGCCTGGGGATTAGTTTGGGAGCTATAGATGAAAATCAACAGGAAGAAGTGATCAGAGAGACTAAAGCAAAAAGAGAATGGAATTAAAAACCTCAAAAGAATTACTCTTTTTGGCCCTGGTTCACTTCACCTTCAATCCTAATTTATATGATTTTCTGAGGTATAGGGGAAAACTTTGTGTAAGTTTTTTAATAAATGCTTTAAAAATAATAATGCTTTGACCCTAAAGGAGATTGAACATAACTCCCTACTCCTTAAGTATTGGACTTCCTTCCAAAGAATACACTGTAGAAAGAGGGAGAATAGTGTAACTTTACCGTGGAGAAACCTGACAAACACTACTTCAAGCAGGTGATCAAGGCCAAATGAACAGTGCTAAGTCATGTTAATAGCATATACTGTTGATAAAATAGGATGAAAGTGAAATGTTATCTCCGTCGCTGTCTTCCAAAATCCTATAATCCCATTCTAATCATGAGAAAAACATCAGAGAAATTCCAACAGAAAGGCATCTTACAATATACCTGATAAGTACTCCTTAAAATTGTCAAGGTCATCAAAAACCAGGAAAGTCAGAGTAGTTGTCAAAGCTAAGAGGTGCCTGAGGAGACATGACAACTACATGTAATCTAGTAACCTGAATGGAATCATGGAACAAAAAAGTACATTAGATAAAAAGTTAAGGAAAGCTGGATAAACTATGGATTTTAGCTAACAATAATATTTCAGTACCAGTTCATTAATTGTAACAAATGTACCATACTAATGTATGATGTTAATAATACAGAAAACTGTGTAGAGGGAGGAAGCATATGGGAATTCTATACTATCTTCTCAATTTTTTGTGTATATAAAACTGTTATAAAATTGGAGTCTACTAATAAAAAGTTTTAATGAAATTTTAAACTAAAAAACATAATAATGATTGAATGTAGTTTATGCCAAAATTTGATAAACAAACTGAAAACAAAAAAAATCTTTGGAAATTATTTAGGAATTTACTTACAAAATAACATTTAAAATTGAGAATTTTCATCCTTTTTACATATGTTCAGTAGATAAAAACTGCTAATGCATAACGATAACAGAAATGTATTGAATATATGCATACAATAGCTATGAGATTTTTTTTTTCAAATGTTGAAGTATGAAACATTAGTTTACTAGATTCTAGTGAATACTAAGAATGTAATTATCTTGGAAGAGAGCTTCATTCCCAGCGCAAGAAAATTAAAATACTATATTCAAAAGATAAACTTTCTTTGACCACAATATTTTTCTAATAGCTTTTCTCCACCAAGACACCTATTGAAGAGACTTTTTTTCCATTGAGTCTCCTTGGTTTCCTTGTCAAATATAAGTTGACCATATACATGGTGGATTTAGTTCTGGGCTCTCAATTCTGTTCTATTGGTCTGTGTGTCTCTTTTGATGCCAGCATCACACTATTCAGATTACTATCGTTTTCTAATATAGTTTGAAATCAGGAAATATGATGCCTCTGGCTCTGTTCTTTCTTGGGATTGCTTTGGCTATTTAAGATCTTTTGCAATTTCATATAAATTTTAGGATTATTTTTTCTATTTCCTTAAGAAATGCTATTGGGATCTTGATAGAGATCGCGTTGAGTCTATAGATTACTTTGGTTAGTTAAATTAATATTTAACAATATTAATTCTCCTAACCCATGAACACAGGATTTCTTTCCATTTGTGTCTTCTTCAATTTCTTTCATCAATTGTTTTCAGTGTACAGATCCATCACATCCTTGGAGCGCCTGGGTGGCTCAGTCGGTTAAGCGTCCAACTTCAGCTCAGGTCATGATCTCGCAGTTCGTGGGTTCAAGCCCTGCGTTGGGCTCTGTGCTGACTGCTCAGAGCCTGGAGCCTGTTTCAGATTCTGTGTCTCCTTCTCTCTCTGACCCTCCTCCATTCATGCTCTGTCTATCTCTGTCTCAAAAATAAATAAACGCCAAAAAAAAAAAAAATTAAAAAAAAAAAAAACCAGATCCATCACCTCCTTGGTTAAATTTATTCCTAAGCATATTATTATTGTTTTTGATGCAATTGTAAATGAGATTTTTTTTAAATCTGTTTTTCAGATAGTTCATTTGTGTGTATAGAAACATTGTTTTTGCATGTTGAATTTCACAATACCTTTTGTTGTTGTTGTTGTTGTTGTTGTTTTAAATAACGGTCACTGCTTCAGGATAACCCACTCAATTTGAGAATAAAGGAAAAGAATTAACATTTTCTGAGGTTTCACTCTTAACATCGACCTTATCATTTATTTTCACAACATTGATAACACCATCAATGAGAAACTTTAAGCAATATTATATTTTTCCCATGAAGTTAGTAAATATGGGTACTGAAATTTGGACTCCAATCTGACAAAAAAGCCAATCTTTCCTGCAATCATAATGTGTGTTAAAACACTTCTCAAACATAAAAAGCATATTGCCGAATTAAAATGTTGGAAAAATCCTGGTTTAGCTACTGAATGATATGGAATTGAAATCATCCTAGAGTAAATGGGGTTTCATCTTAAGGGCTAAGTAAAGGTTTGAAAATATTCTGAAGATCTTGGCTCAATACAAAAGGAAGCTGCCCTACTCCTAAAGTAAAAGGCTACTGGGACAAAAAGGTATGGGTTTCTTTTCCATAGTATTTGTGTTTGCATCCTCCAGCTTCCCAATCTCAATTATGTTGATCATCTCAAAGCATGAAATCGATTTGAGGCTTTGAACAGTCTTGTATTTGGTATTAACAATACAAAGATTCTACAACCCCATCAACACTTGCTTGTACACACACATATTGCTTCCTGGAGAAACTCCTCATTTTTTCTACCTTGCCTCACTGTCCTTTTAAATTAATTAATTGATTTATTATTATATTTTATTATTTATTATATTTTATTCTCAGATCCCACTCTCAGTCCCTTCTTCCATCCCCTAGGCAACTACTCTAGTTTTGGCTTCTATATGTTTGGCTTCTATTTGTTCTTGAAAATATATGTTCTGTTTTGAGCATGAAATTGAACTTATATAATTAGTATTGTGTTATGCATCCCATTTTTTTTTTTGCTGTTTGCATTAAACCCTATGTGTCATATTTTGTTTACAACTGGAATAACACATAATTGGTTGTTTCAAACCTCTGCATAATACTCTAAGGTTTGAAATCAGTACAAGTTCCCTGCAGATTGCCTTTTAACTTACTGAAAGTACAAATCAGAGAAAGTGAACAACTGTACATGTGCCCATTTATGGTATTACGTTAGAATTTCCATGAAATACTACCCAGGAGTAGAATTTGTATTGAATAAGTCTTAGTTGGGATATGCTTCTAACATTACTTGGTAGGTGCCAGAAGTTTATTCCAAATTCAAATGCAACTTGCAGGACCTGGGATTACTTCTAATGCCCTATCCCCACACACTTGGAATTATCCAGATTTCTGACGTATTCAGGCTTAGAGGTAAAGGGATATCACATGGCTATTTTAGTTATCACTTCCTTTATTATATTTAACATTTTGAGATTCCACTTCCATGAATTTCTGCATATAACTTTGACAATTTTTCTATTGCTGTTCCTGCCTTCTACTTTCTAATTTGTAAACATTCCATTTAGATTATAGACACTAACCCCTTGTCAGTTTTAGACAATATATATATTTATCTTTCCATTTTCTATTAACTTTTTCCATAATGTTCATGATGCACTTTATTAAATAAAAATTTTAAATCAATTAATCTTTGCTTATGGTTTTAACTGCTTTGTAAGAAATTTATTGAAGTATAAAATGCATACAGAAAAAAATAATAGTCTTTTCAATAAGTGATATTGGGAAAAATGGAAGTCCATATGGAAAAAAATATGAACCTCATATCTTACATAAATTTAAATTAAAATGGATCATTTACCTAAATGTAAAATGCAAAACTATAAAATTTCAAGGAAAATATGTAGGAGAAAATCTGTGTAGCCTTCTGTTTGGTTATGCATTTTAGATACAACACAAAAAGTACTGTCTATGAAAGGATAAGATGGTGAATTGGACTTTATTAAAATTAAAAATATTTGCTCTGTGAAAGACACTATTAAGAGAATCAAGAGAAACCATAGACTAGGAGAAATATTTGAAAACCACATATCTGAAAAAAAGTAATTGTATCCAGAAAATACAAGGAACTCTTTTTTTGTTTTTGTTTTTAAGTTTATTTACTTACTTTGAGGGAGGAAAGGTGAGGCAGAGATAGAGGAAGAGAGAGAATCCCAAGCATGTGGTGTGCTGTCAGCACAGAGGCTGAAACGGGGTTCCATCCCATTAGTCATGAGATCATGACCTGGGCCAAAATCAAGAGTGACACTTAGCCTACTGAGCCACGCAGGCACCCGTACACAGAACTCTTCTATTTATTTTATTTTATTTTATTTTATTTTATTTTATTTTATTTTATTTTATATTTTATTTTTTACATGGAACTCTTTTAATCAGCAATAAGAAAACAACCCAATTAAAAATTGAGCAGAAGATCTGAATAGATATCTCATCAAAGAAACTATACAGGTGGTGAATAAGTGTATGAAAAAATGCTCAATATCGTAGGTCATTAGGGATATTTAAATTAAAACAATGACATACCACTACACATCTATTATGATGGCTAAAATCCAAAAACTGACAAAACCAATTGCTGGTGAGAATTCAAAACAACAAACCACTTTGGAAGACAGTTTGGCAATGCTTATAAACCTGAGTATAATCTTATCATGTGATCCAGCAATTGCACTCCTAGATAATTACTCGATTTGAAAACATTTCCACACTAAAACCTACATGAGAATGCAGCTTCATTTACAATTACCAAAATCTGTAAGCCACCATAATGTCCTTCAACAGGTTAATCGATAAACAAATTTGGTATATCCATACAGTGAACTACTATTCAGCAATAAAAAGGAATAAGCTAGCAATCTGTGCAGCATCAGTAATGAATCTTAAATTCACATTGCTAAGAGAAAGATGCCAGTCTGATAAAGCTACATACTGTTTGATTCTAAATATATGACATACTGGAAAAAACAAAATTATGGAGATGAAAAAATGATCGGTGGTTGTCAAGAGTATGCGGTGAGAGTGGTGAATATGTTAATCACAGAGGATTTCTTAGGGTGATGAAACCAATTCAGTATGGTCCACTATAGTCGTGGATCCATGACACTATGCATTTGTCAAAACCCATAGGACTTCACAGCACAAAGAGTAAACCAAAATTTTAAAAAATCATTTGGGAGTTCAGGGAATCCCAGGACCACTATAGAAACTCATCTCATGCTTCAGTTAAGTCACTATCCCCACATCCCTAAGAATAAAAACTGTATTTCTATCCAGTGATGTTGTGTCATTTTCCTTCTGTCTAAAGGACTTGTAGGGTAGATCTGCTGGTGATAAATTCAGTTTTTGTAAGTCTGAAAAAGTTTTTTGTTTTTTTTTTTACCTTTGTTTTTGAAAGATATTTTTGCTGTTTAGAATTTGGGGCTGATAGCTTTGTTTTGTTTTTCAGTACTTTAAACCACTGTCTTCTGACTTGCATTGTTTTTGATGATGAATCTGTTGGCATCTTTATCTTTGTTCTCTATGTATAATATGCCCTTATTCTCTAGCTGCTTTAAGATTTTTCTTATCAGCAGTTTTAAACAATTTGATCATAATGTGCCTTGTGTAGTTAAATTCCTTTTTCTTGTGCTTTGGTTCATTGAGCTTCTTAGGATTTTGAGTTTATAATTTTCACCACTTTTTGAAATATTTCAACATTATTTCTCTAAACATTCTTTTCTGTTCCTCCCTCTCCTTTCTGTCTTCCAATTACACATATATTAAGTCAGTTAAAGTTGTCCAACAGCTCACTAATGCCTTTCATTTTTAAAAATTCTGTTTTTCTCATATGTGTTCACTCTTATGTGGATCCTGAGAAACTTAACAGGAACCCATGGGGGAGGGAAAGGAAAAAATAAAAGAGGTTAGAGTGGGAGAGAGCCAAAGCATAAGAGACTCTTAAAAACTGAGAACAAACTGAGGGTCGATGGGGGGTGGGAGGGAGGGGAGGGTGGGTGATGGGTATTGAGGAGGGCACCTGTTGGGATGAGCACTGGGTGTTGTATGGAAACCAATTTGAAAATAAATATCATATATTAAAAAAAATTCTGTTTTTCTCTACATACTTGTTTTGATAGTCTTTGTTGTTATTTTTTCAAATGTACTAACACTCTTGCTGTGATGTCATGTCAGCCATTAATTCTATACAGTATATTTTCATCTCCTATACTGTAGTTTTCATCTCTAGAAATTGGATTTGGAATTTCTTTTTTTTATCCACTATGGCTCTACTTAACTCTTTGAATATATGGAATACAATATTAGGTTTAAATGTCCTTGTCTGCCGATTCTAACATTTGTTAGTTCTAGTTCTGGGTTGGTTTTAGTTGTTTTGGGGCTTATTACGTTGCATTTTACTGCTGCTTTGCATGTCTGGTAATCATACCTGAATGTCAGACAAGTGGAATCTCAACCTTATTGTGTGCTATACTATTTCACATTCATATAAAATACTCTTTAGCTTAGTTCTGTGTTGGAGATAAATTACTTGGAAAAAACTTTTTATTTGGGTCTTACTTTTAAGACTTGTTACTAAGGACCTGAATACAATTTAGTTGAGGGCTAGTTATTTCCCACTACTGAAGCAAGATTATTCTGAGTACTTAACTAAATCTATGAATTATAAGGTTTTTGAGACTGGTATCATTTCTTGCTAAAACATTTGGAAGGATTCATAAGGGAATCTGCCTTAATCTGTTCAGGCTGTTACAACAAACATACCATAGACTGTGTGGCTTAAAAAACAAACGTTCCATTTTTCACAGATCTGGAGGCTAGAAAGTCCAAAATTGAGTGCCAACAGATTTGATGTTTGGTAAGAGGCTATCTCTTGGTTCATAGATGGCTTCTTCTCACTGTGTCCTCACAAGGCACAAAGTTTGAGAGAACTTTCTGTGGTCTCTTTTATAAGGGCACCAATCCCATTTATGAGGTGCCCACTTTTATGACCTAATCACCTTCTAAAGGCCCCACCTCCTAATACCATCACTTTAGGGGTTGGGATTTCAACAAATAAATTTTGGAAGAACACAACTATTCACTCCATAACAGAATCCATCTAGACCTGTATTTTATTTTAGGTTTGTTTTTGCACAAAATTATTCATGAAATTGTGAATTTAATTTGGTTAAAATATAAGACAATCAGATTTTCTAGGTTTCTTGCGCACAAATATTAGCCAATTCTGATTTCACAATAAAACATTCCATAACACATAATAAAGTATAAGCCACTATAAGCAGAAGACAGCAGAAATTTAATAAAACGCAGGTTTAGATTTTTTAATAGCAAAGAGTAAATAGCCAAGGCAAACTCACACAAACCATAGATTTTACCCAACACCTAACTTGACTAAGAACTCAACATAGGCAAGCACTGGGTATAGACTAAACTTCTTTTTGAAGGAAACTGAAACTTTCAGATGCAACTTACAAAAATGTTCCCTTTCTCCTGTATACTGCATTTTGGTTTCAGATTAACAGGCCAGTTTTGAATAATGCATGTAAAAAATGTTCTCTGGGGAATTCATTTTGGTTTGGAGGCTCCTCTGCTTTATTCTCTCTTGATATACAGGTAAGTAATCTGACCATCCATAATCTACAAATTCATAAATATATATTTTATTGATAATAAAAATACAGATTAAATGTACCCTGCTAATATAATCCTCTAACATAGCATTGAACTGGTTTTATATATTTCTTGTCAAAGTCATTGACATTTTAGAAGGTAGTCTGGTCCAGGACATTCATTCTTTTAGATATCCAAGTAGGGAAGGAATGAGTGAGAGGACCACTATGAGCCCTTTCTTTCTGAGTTAAATCCAGACTTTAGATTTGGACAATAAAATAAAATCACCAAGAGAATAATTTAGCAATGATATTGCCAGCTTGAACATATGTCATAAATTTGAATACATACCTTACAATCCCACAATTTTGCTCTTTAAACCAGAACATTCTCACATGTACAGAAGGTTATAGGCACGAGAGAGTATAGAGCAAGAGTATTTGCAAATAGAAAAACTATATAAACCAGTGAAAAAAAGAAAGGACAAAGTACAAATCTTAATAAAATTTAAGCTCATCAAAATGAATACAGTTAAATATATTTTGGCATATACATACAACTTAATACTATATAGAAGGAAAAGTAAATGAACTAGAAATAAAAGTAAAAACTAGAAGTAAAAGCATAAACATGAATCTCACTAACATAATATTATGCAAACAGCAATTTGAAGAAAAATACATCCAGTATATAAAACACATTCATATAAAGAAATGCAACTTTGCAGAATTCATAGGGATCCATACATATAGAGAAAATTACAAAGAAATACATGTGAATTATAAACACCAAATCTGTGGTCTTAGCTGTTTCTGGGGCGGGGGGGGGGTGTTGGGGAAAGAAGGAAATGTGTTCAGAAAGGAATAACAGAAGGGCTAAAACATATTTGAAATTGTATTATTAAGAAAATAATGGGCACATTTTCATGGATTATAAATAATCCATACTTAAATTTTAAATGTTGTTACCATACATTTTATATAACTAAAAGAATAAAAACTTGTCTGTGAGGAGGTATAATTGTCAAAAAGCAAACACTGTGATGTTTCCCATTAAATAGCAAAGGCCTATGTTGGACATTTGTTTATATATTACTCTACATAGTGTAGATACTATAAAAAAAATTGGCTGGATGGAACAGAAATAATTCCCTTAGTTTTAGCTGGATATGAATTTCATTGATTCCTTAATGAAGTTCCTTTCTAATTTGATAACATCCTTGGTACCATGTCTCAATATTTCATTAACAAAATAGAAAATTACTATACATTGTTCTCCATCTATTGTGCAGAATCAACCATCCTCATCTAATTTTTAAATATCTTTACAAATTTCCAATTTAAGCAATCTCATTCTATAGTGTTTAGAAAAGATCTGAACTAGTAGATTAGGACTAAAACCTAAAGTCAAGGTACTGTGGCCAGGAGTGGGCAGTCCAAGCAATCCAGTAAGCACTGATGTGTAAAGCATCATTTCTCACACTGTAATGAGTGTCCCTCCAGTTGCTAACAATTATTCCTATCTTTAAAAAGGTCTTTGGCCACAGGCGTTTGGGAAACTTGGGTTAAATCAATTTAGTTTTCATACGCATATGAATTCTCAAAGCCTCTTATATGCTAATGTATCTTATGAATTAGTGAGTATAGGGTATGTCAGCAAGAGCATGTGTCCTTCCCAAATCTATTTCATAATGGAAACTTAATTTTTGTTAACCCCCTATAAACCTCTGAATTTTGTCTTAAAGCCTACTTTTGAGGAATCTGGATGGCTCAGTTGGTTGAGTGCCCAACTCTTTATTTCAGCTCAGATCATGATCCCAGGGTCATTGGATAGAACCCCACATGGGGCTTAGCACTGAGCTGAGCATGGAGCCTGCTTAAGATTCTCTCTCTTTACCTCTGCCCCTCTCCCCTGACTGCTCTCTCAAAATAAATAAATAAATAAATAAATAAATAAATAAATAAGTATATAAGTAAATAAACAAACAATGTACTTCTAACTGGATGCAGACATGAATAAACATGCCAAATATTTTTAAAATTAATGAAATTACAAAATAATTGACCTTTATAGACATTAAGATATTTATGTAAAATTTTATGCTTCAGCTTTCACTAAAATCTAAAATCTAATATTTTTCACTAAGATCTAAACGCAGCTTAAATGAATCTGACTTTTTCAACAAAATGAAGCATTTTATCTCTTTCAAACAACTGAATGTTATCATTAGTTCTTTAGCCTTAAAGTTAACTTGAATTTGTAGAAAAATAAAAGGTATGAAGAACTTTCCACTAACTAAACAATGAAACAGACCACACTGAGAAAGAGCGTTCTCTGTTACTGAACCTTTTTCAAACAGCAGCTGAATGGTTCCCTCTAAAATATATAAAGAGTATTCTGGGGGGAGGGAGAGAGAGGGAGAGAGAGAGAGAGATTCCTGTATTGGGTAATCCCTAAAGTACATTCAATGTCTTGGTGTTCACAGGTGACAAGGGGTCATAAAGAAATTGGATATCCACTTTCTTAATAAGTGTCTGAGTCAGGAAATGATTGGAAGCCATTCAACCAGACGATTATTAAGTCTTTTCTCAGCTTGAATGTCTGCAAAAATTTACCTCAGTGTTTACTTTATACAGTAATGACATAAAACTTATATAGCCACAGGCCATAGGTTGCTTTAAATGTATTCAAATCCTAGACATAGCTGTTTTACTGTCACACAGAAAGATCTCAAACAAAACTAAATCATTCATTCTGAAGTTGCCTAAGTATAAGAAATGCGTAGGTCTTCATAATAGATTCAGGAGCCTTTTTACATAATCTTTAAGAAATGTGTTTAAATTTCTGGAAAGATAATTGACTACCTCCATCATAGCAGCATATCTCATTTAGATGAACCAAGCTATACAGAGTAGTATTGTTTAAAATTACCCTGGAGTGAAAAAGCTATTTCAGTGAAACACAATATTATTAGTTTTGAGAACTAACATTGAATACTGGTACAGTCATGTGGATAAATGCGGCAAACACGAAAAAGCACAATTAAGGAAATAGTAAGAAAGGTAATAACTAATGATTTATGGTAAGTCAGTTGTAATATAATGAATTTTAGCATTATGAGTAAATAAATGACATTGAAAATAATTTGTTGGTATTCTTCCACTTATAAAATAGATTTTTTTAATAAATAAGGTCAATTGCCTAGAGGCAGGCTCTTGCATTAATAAATCCTTACATATACTTACCTAGAAGAGGAAGATTTACTAACATACCCATACACAGGTTTATAGCAGCAAGAAATAGGAAAGGTAAAGTAGACTTGTAGCTGTCATTCATACAGATGATTACAGAGGTAGTTTCCTTTTTCCTTATATCTTTTTAGTCTGACTGTAGCACCCAAGAACTGCTACAATATCCTGACTTATCTTTCTGAAGAATGTTATAATAAATTGTGGATAAAAGAAACAAAGTAATGTGGAGAAAGGGGAAGTGGAGAAAACAGGATACAAGCAGCACATGTGGCTCCCATAGGGACTGAAAGGAAAAATGCACATGCAATAAATGCCTGTTGGGGAGAAAAGAGCAACGGACGGGCTCAGGAAACCAGCCTTGGTTAATCCTTTCATGTTAAACTCTTTAAAACTTACTTTTCACAATTTTAAAATTAAAGCAAGAGGGATTGCACAAATAAATTTTAAAGTATTTTCTTTACAAAAAAATTGTTTTAGTTTATTTTTATTTATTTTGAGAAAGAGATAGCAAGCAGGGGAGGGGCAGAAAGAGAGGGAGACAGAATCCCAAGTAGGCTCCACACTGTCAGCCCAGGGTCTGATGCAGGGCTCGAACTCATGAACCATGAGATCGTGACCTGAGCCAAAGAGTTGGACACTTAACTGACTGAGCCACTCAGAGGCCCTCTTTTTTAAAATTCTAAACTCTGTGTTCAAATAAAGTGGTCTTTATGTGTGAGTGTAGATGTGTGTGTGCATGTTCTCTAGTGCTGAAATATTCCAAGAACTAAATATACTTAGGGTATTAAGAGTGCTGCACCCAATTCTAATGTGTGCTGTGGGGTTTTCCCACACCAACTATTTCTCTGACACCAGCTGAATTCAACTGAATTCTGACACTATCTACCTAGAGATAGCTTCAGATCCCGTAGTTTAAGGGTTCAGTTCAGCAAGACTGCCCCCCTCTTCACACACACACTTCAGACCCCAATCACAAAATCAGTTTGCAACCTGTGTTTCTGACGTACCAGCTATAGGTTGGAAGTCCCGGCAACCCCTTTCTTGGGTTCAATTAATTTGCTAGAGCAGCTCCCAGGACTCAGGAGAAATAATTTACTCACTACATTACAAGTTTATTATCAAAGCATATAATCAGGAACAGCCAGGTGGAAGACAAGCATAGGGTAAGGTACAGGAAAAGGTCTCAGAGCTTCTACACTCCTAGTGAGATTCTCCCAGCATCTTCATGTGTTTACCAATTTGGAAGCTTTCGGAACCCTCACTTTTTGGGATTTTATGGAGGCTGCATTACATAGGCATGACTTCAAACTCCATCCCCTCTCTCCTCTCTGGAAATTAGGGGGGGTGGGACTAAAAGTTCCAAGGATCACCTTGGATCCCCTGAAACAAGCCCCATCCTTAGGTGCTGTCCAAAAATCTCCTTATCAACAGAACAAAAGACAGCTTTGTCACTCTCTTCATTTAGAAAATTCCAAGGGTTTTAGGAGCTCTGTGCCAGAAGCAGGGATAAAGATCAAATATATATTTCTTACTATAAATCACAATATTGCAGGTATACCAAATCCATTTTGGTATTAGGCAGAATGTAAATAAATTAAAGAGGTTTCAAGCTTTTAAAAGCCCATGCTACAGGGGCACCTGGGTGGCTCAGTTGGTTGAGTGTCTGACTTTGGCTCAGGTCATGATCTCAGTTTGTGGGTTCGAGCCCTGCATCAGGACCTGGAGCCTGCTTTGGATTCTGTGTCTCCCTCTCTCTGCCCTCCCACACTCGCACTTTGTCTGTGTCTCTGTCTCTCAAAAATAAATAAAAGTTAAAATTTGTTTTTTCATAAAAAGAAAATAAATAAATAAATACAAACCCATGCTACATGGTTCATTTAGTATGTGTTAGATAATTTAGGCAATGAGTGATTTATATACACTTGTTAAATTTGCACATATTTTTCAACACCATTAAACCCTTAAACACTTAAAACAATGTTTTAAGTTTTTTTTTTAATATTTATTTTTGAAAGAGAGAGAGAGCATGAGTGAGGGAGGGGCAGAGAGAGAGGGAGACACAGAATCCTAAGCAGGCTCCAGGCTCTGAGCTGTCAACACAGAGCCCGATGCAGGGCTTGAACCCACAAACCATGAGATCATGACCTGAGCTGAAGTTGGACACTTAACCGACTGAGCCACCAGGCAACCCCTAAAACAGTGTTTTAAAACTTTAAAAAGAGAAACCTATCTTTCAATAGACAAAAGGAAAAAAAAAGTTGTAGATATGGCCCTAAGAACACAGTCTCTCCAGACATACCTAGTTAAGCATTTTTCTCACGAGGGAAAGGATGTAGGTAATATTCCATGGAAATAATGTCTCCTTAGACTCAACTTCAAGTACCTAATCTTTCATCTTGGTAGAAAACCAGAGAAATAGGGTGAAGTTTCTGTGCTGCATTCCCTCTAGATAAATGGATTACTGGCAATAACAGTCCAGGTATAAGGTTAGAGAAATGAATTTTTATGATGCTCTCTATGTGACTGACAGCACATCACTCCCATTACAGTATTGCTAATGTCTTACTGGTCCTCATTCCCAAATGTCGTTGGTTAAGAAACATGGGGATCGTCACTCACTGGTTCATTATCTTCCAAAATCCAATCAAAAGAGTGGGACTCTAATTCATATTAGCTATTTTAGCAGAACTGTGTGGACAAATGGCATATCTAGACACTTATTTATTGGATTGTACTGACCAGTCCATTGTTAACTCTGAGTTACATATATTCAGTTAAAATATGCTGACCAGCTGAAACCCAAAGTCAGTATAGCAATATTTCTATTTGCAAAAGGAAATAAAAACTCTCTAAGGATAAAATCCTACATATACTACTATCAAATTCAATTTTCTTTGTTCTGAAAAAAGTTAAATATTCATGATCTGAATTTATTAAATATGACACTTAAGAAATACACTGTACAGGGGCGCCTGGGTGGCGCAGTCGGTTGAGCGTCCGACTTCAGCCAGGTCATGATCTCGCGGTCCGTGAGTTCGAGCCCCGCGTCAGGCTCTGGGCTGATGGCTCGGAGCCTGGAGCCTGTTTCCGATTCTGTGTCTCCCTCTCTCTCTGCCCCTCCCCCGTTCATGCTCTGTCTCTCTCTCTCTCTCCCAAAAATAAATAAAAAACGTTGAAAAAAAAAAAAAGAAATACACTGTACAACCCTTAAAAAGACTTTTAATGTATTCTATGTCTGGAACTACAAATGTTATAAAAGACTGGCCCAAAAATGTGTGATCCTGTAACATAATGCCATCTTTCTCCAACCATTAACTTAAAGTAGGTTGTTGGCAGGCTATTGTTAGGGTGACAGAGATTGGTGCGCTACCGTTCAATCTTTGCCAATGTTTGCCCTAAATCTTTGATTTCTAAGTTGACTTTGCTAACTGACCCAACTCTAGTGGTCACAGACATGTAAAAATAACACAGACTTCTTCTTTGGAATCTCATTTACTAGGACAATCTTGCTGATCACATCATTCTCTTCCTGTTACGTTTTATTATATTTGGGCTTCAACAGTATAATTTAAATTTCTATGAATTAAGCCTGATACAACTTTTTTTCTGTTACAAATGTCTCACCTTCTGAACATTATTACCAAACACAGTTTGCTATCTAGAGAGATATAATACTCAGTGGTTAAAAGCAGGAACTTTGAAATCAAACAATCTAACTTCTCCATTTACCCTCCTTACTGAATTACTATGCAAAATGAACTCATGTAAAGTGCTTAAAATACTGGCATACTGTAAGTGCTCAATATGTATTGTTCTTTTATTACTTACAAAGAGGACTACTTAGGACCAACTATATTAGAATAGTGTAGTCTTCCAATAGTTCAATTTAATTGAGTTCCATATTGTTGCTTGATACCAAAACCCCACATGATAATAAAATATTAATTTTACTTCTATTTGACTTCCTAATCATTTCCATATGTATATATTTATTGCTTGATTGTACGTCCTCTTCCAATATAATGCATATTCCACAAGAGCACCGACTTTTTGTTCACTGCAGTATCCCCAACATCTGACAGTTTCTGCATATACTAGAATATTGATAAATACTTCATTAAATAGGAAATTACTGTTTTTTCTAGGAAACTTGTACTACTGGCAATCAGGCCAAGAAAAAACTCAGGACAATCCTGGGTAACAGAAGAAAGTTAGGCCTCCCAGCTTTTTCTTTTCAGAAGTGTATGATAAAACTGATAACGTTCCAACTCAACCTGATGAAGAGATACAAAAATGAATATAGATGTTTGCTAGAATTCAACCAAGGTTTAATATTGGGTAGTAGAAATATAAGTTAGATATTTTCTTTTGGTTTAGTGATACTTTTTGTAGTTTCTACAACAGGCAAAAGTTACCTTTTTCAATAAGAAGAAATATGTATTCTTAATAAGCTAAAAGATGGAAAATTATTTAATTATTTCACAGAATTTAAAATTCTAAAAAGAAAACATTGAATACCATAAAATGTGTTGCTATACTTTTTGTTTGCCAGATATTTGGAACTAGATTCTTTCCTACAGTATATGTGGAACATCATTTGCCAAGATTAGACATGACTGAGCAATACCTGCCCTTTCTTCCAGGCACACATTCCTTACTGCACAAATGACAGTCATATGAGGGAGAGGAAAACCAGTAGGAGGAAAGGGAAAGCAAATGAGAAAAAAAAGTATCCGTCTCTAAAACCTGGAGCATAAGGAGCTAATTTGCACAATGACTTCTTTCTACATTGGTAAATCTTGTGAACTGAAGCAAGTCATGATTATTTAAATCCTTCTAATGCACAAACAAGAAAATACCCCAAAATGGTGGAATCCAAAGAAGAGAGAGAGGTCATGGCACCGATGCAAAAGTATCCTGCCTTTAACCCCTATATATCATGGCTCCTTGTTCTTTGAAGGAAATAGGAAATTGGAAGATATCCAACTCTCCAATCAATTGTTCTTTATATTTCTCTTAGAGCATTGAAATAAACGTATGTATTTTGTGTTTACTTGAATATTAACTATTTTTCCACTAAAATATAAGCACCATGAAGGTGGAATATGACTTAAAATATAAGTAGTAACTATTTGTTGAATAAATTCCATTCAATTAACAAGAATAACATGAATTTAATGAATAACAAGTTTATAGACTTCCTTATATATACCCCTATAAAAGCATGTGTGTGTGTGTGTGTGTGTGTGTGTGTGTGTGTGTAAAAGAAGACCCTCATAATTCAGCTTCTAACATTGTCTATGATGATGGACTATATGACCATTCTTTCATTTGTCCTCTCTTGTACTGCTACTGCAGCTGTAATCCTACTAGAATTCTGTAAACCATAGACCATACTTCTAAGCTCATGGCATCACAGCCATGAGTTAGCTTACTTATTTCATGTGATATTCATGGTCATATTACTGCAAAATGAAGATAACTGTGTATCTTTATATGTGTTGGATACAAATCTCTCTTGTTGTTTGCCTCTTCCTGCTTTCAACTAATCAAAATAGGGAGGTACCACAAAACTCCTGTGAAAGCTTTTTCTCTTCAGTCAATCTAGAATCCTTTGCCACAGTGCCTTTCATATTATAATAAAGATTTTTATGCTTTATTTTTAAAAATTTTGTTACTGCTGTAACTCTATATTTCATTCAAGTAAATATCATATGCAAAATATTCCCTTTCTTATTTTATGTTCACTGTTATGATCTATCTAAACTTTGCAAAGAAACTTTCAACACCTTAATATAGACAATACTGCAAAAAATATCATTGTTTATTTTTGTGCAACAGGAATAAAAGAAATTCTATTCAAGAATGCTTACATGAAGAAAACCGCCAGAGGATTAGCAGAACGGAGTCTCCAGAGCCAAGCGCAGACGAGAGGCCCACGGAAGAGGGTAGGAAGGGCGGCGAGGTGGTGCACGCTCCACGGACTGGCGGGAGGAAGCCGGGGCGGAAGGGCGGCTCGCCGGCCAAGCAGAGCCCCCAAGTCTGGCTGGCAAAAGCGGAGGGGACAGACGGACTGTGTTCTGACAGCAAGCGCGACTTAGCGTCTAGGAGGTCATAAGTTAACAGCTCTGCTCAGAAAGCGGGAAGGCTGGAGGACAAAGGGAGGGAGAGCTGCTGAGCCCCCGGACGGCAGAGCTCAGCTTGGCGGGGAACAAAGGCGCCAGCGCCATCTCCCCCGCCCATCCCCCAGCCAAAATCCCAAAGGGAACCAGTTCCTGCCAGGGAACTTGCTCGCTCCGCGCAAACACCCAACTCTGTGCTTCTGCGGAGCCAAACCTCCGGCAGCGGATCTGACTCCCTCCTGCTGCCACAGGGCCCCTCCTGAAGTGGATCACCTAAGGAGAAGCGAGCTAAGCCTGCCCCTCCTGCCCCCGTGCACCTTGCCTACCTACTCCAGCTAATACGCCAGATCCCCAGCACCACAAGCCTGGCAGTGTGCAAGTAGCCCAGACGGGCCACGCCACCCCACAGTGAATCCTGCCCCTAGGAGAGGGGAAGAGAAGGCACACACCAGTTTGACTGTGGCCCCAGCGGTGGGCTGGGGGCAGACATCAGGTCGGACTGTGGCCCCGCCCACCCACTCCAGTTATACACCACAGCACAGGGGAAGTGCCCTGCGGGTCCTCACCACTCCAGGGACTATCCAAAATGACCAAACGGAAGAATTCCCCTCAGAAGAATCTCCAGGAAATAACAACAGCTAATGAACTGATCAAAAAGGATTTAAATAATATAACAGAAAGTGAATTTAGAGTAATAGTCATAAAATTAATCGCTGGGCTTGAAAACAGTATACAGGACAGCAGAGAATCTCTTGCCATAGAGATCAAGGGACTAAGGAACAGTCACGAGGAGCTGAAAAGCGCTTTAAACGAAATGCAAAACAAAATGGAAACGATGACAGCTCGGATTGAAGAGGCAGAGGAGAGAATAGGTGAACTAGAAGATAAAGTTATGGAAAAAGAGGAAGCTGAGAGAAAGAGAGATAAAAAAATCCAGGAGTATGAGGGAAAAATTAGAGAACTAAGTGATACACTAAAAAGAAATAATATACGCATAATTGGTATCCCAGAGGAGGAAGAGAGAGGGAAAGGTGCTGAAGGGGTACTTGAAGAAATTATAGCTGAGAACTTCCCTGAACTGGGGAAGGAAAAAGGCATTGAAATCCAAGAGGCACAGAGAACTCCCTTCAGACGTAACTTGAATCGATCTTCTGCACGACATATCATAGTGAAACTGGCAAAATACAAGGATAAAGAGAAAATTCTGAAAGCAGCAAGGGATAAACGTGCCCTCACATATAAAGGGAGACCTATAAGACTCGTGACTAATGTCTCCTTTGAAACTTGGCAGGCCAGAAAGGCTTGGCACGATATCTTCAGTGTGCTAAACAGAAAAAATATGCAGCTGAGAATCCTTTATCCAGCAAGTCTGTCATTTAGAATAGAAGGAGAGATAAAGGTCTTCCCAAACAAACAAAAACTGAAGGAATTCATCACCACTAAACCAGCCCTACAAGAGATCCTAAGGGGGATCCTGTGAGACAAAGTACCAGAGACATCGCTACAAGCATAAAACATACAGACATCACAATGACTCTAAACCCATATCTTTCTATAATAACACTGAATGTAAATGGATTAAATGTGCCAACCAAAAGACATAGGGTATCAGAATGGATAAAAAAACAAGACCCATCTATTTGCTGTCTACAAGAGACTCATTTTAGATCTGAGGACACCTTTAGATTGAGAGTGAGGGGATGGAGAACTATTTATCATGCTACTGGAAGCCAAAAGAAAGCTGGAGTAGCCATACTTATATCAGACAAACTAGACTTTAAATTAAAGGCTGTAACAAGAGATGAAGAAGGGCATTATATAATAATTACAGGGTCTATCCATCAGGAAGAGCTAACAATTATAAATGTCTATGCGCCGAATACCGGAGCCCCCAGATATATAAAACAATTACTCATAAACATAAGCAACCTTATTGATAAGAATGTGGTAATTGCAGGGGACTTTAACACCCCACTTACAGAAATGGATAGATCATCTAGACACATGGTCAATAAAGAAACAAGGGCCCTGAATGCTACATTGGATCAGATGGACTTGACAGATATATTTAGAACTCTGCATCCCAAAGCAACAGAATATACTTTCTTCTCGAGTGCACATGGAACATTCTCCAAGATAGATCACATACTGGGTCACAAAACAGCCCTTCATAAGTTTACAAGAATTGAAATTATACCATGCATACTTTCAGACCACAATGCTATGAAGCTTGAAATCAACCACAGGAAAAAATCTGGAAAACCTCCAAAAGCATGGAGGTTAAACAACACCCTACTAACGAATGAGTGGGTCAACCAGGCTATTAGAGAAGAAATTAAAAAATATATGGAAACAAATGAAAATGAAAATACAACAATCCAAACGCTTTGGGACGCAGTGAAGGCAGTCCTGAGAGGAAAATACATTGCAATTGAGGCCTATCTCAAGAAACAAGAAAAATCCCAAATACAAAATCTAACAGCACACCTAAAGGAAATAGAAGCAGAACAGCAAAGGCAGCCTAAACCCAGCAGAAGAAGAGAAATAATAAAGATCAGAGCAGAAATAAACAATATAGAATCTAAAAAAACGGTAGAGCAGATCAATGAAACCAAGAGTTGGTTTTTTGAAAAAATAAACAAAATTGACAAACCTCTAGCCAGGCTTCTCAAAAAGAAAAGGGAGATACCCAAATAGATAAAATCATGAATGCAAATGGAATTATTACAACCAATCCCTCAGAGATACAAACAATTATCAGGGAATACTATGAAAAATTATATGCCAACAAATTGGACAACCTGGAAGAAATGAACAAATTCCTAAACACCCACACTCTTCCAAAACTCAATCAGGAGGAAATAGAAAGCTTGAACAGACCCATAACCAGCGAAGAAATTGAATCGGTTATCAAAAATCTCCCAACAAATAAGAGTTCAGGACCAGATGGCTTCCCAGGGGAGTTCTACCAGACGTTTAAAGCAGAGATAATACCTATCCTTCTCAAGCTATTCCAAGAAATAGAAAGGGAAGGAAAACTTCCAGACTCATTCTATGAAGCCAGTATTACTTTGATTCCTAAACCAGACAGAGACCCAGTAAAAAAAGAGAACTACAGGCCAATATCCCTGATGAATATGGATGCAAAAATTCTTAATAAGATACTAGCAAATCGAATTCAACAGCATATAAAAAGAATTATTCACCATGATCAAGTGGGATTCATTCCTGGGATGCAGGGCTGGTTCAACATTCGCAAATCGATCAACGTGATACATCACATTAACAAAAAAAAAGAGAAGAACCATATGATCCTGTCAATCGATGCAGAAAAGGCCTTTGACAAAATCCAGCACCCTTTCTTAATAAAAACCCTTGAGAAAGTCGGGATAGAAGGAACATACTTAAAGATCATAAAAGCTATTTATGAAAAGCCCACAGCTAACATCATCCTCAACGGGGAAAAACTGACAGCTTTTTCCCTGAGATCAGGAACACGACAGGGATGTCCACTCTCATCGCTGTTGTTTAACATAGTGCTGGAAGTTCTAGCATCAGCAATCAGACAACAAAAGGAAATCAAAGGCATCAAAATTGGCAAAGATGAAGTCAAGCTTTCGCTTTTTGCAGATGACATGATATTATACATGGAAAATCCGATAGACTCCACCAAAAGTCTGCTAGAACTGATACATGAATTCAGCAAAGTCGCAGGATACAAAATCAACATACAGAAATCAGTTGCATTCTTATACACTAACAATGAAGCAACAGAAAGACAAATAAAGAAACTGATCCCATTCACAATTGCACCAAGAAGCATAAAATACCTAGGAATAAATCTAACCAAAGATGTAAAAGATCTATATGCTGAAAACTATAGAAAGCTTATGCAGGTAATTGAAGAAGATATAAAGAAATGGAAAGACATTCCCTGCTCATGGATTGGAAGAATAAATATTGTCAAAATGTCAATACTACCCAAAGCTATCTACACACTCAATGCAATCCCAA
This sequence comes from Panthera uncia, assembly GCF_023721935.1. Lineage (NCBI taxonomy): Eukaryota > Metazoa > Chordata > Mammalia > Carnivora > Felidae > Panthera > Panthera uncia. Next base: position 43,868,777 of record NC_064810.1, read on the forward strand.
TCAAAATTGCACCAGCATTCTTCTCGAAACTAGAACAAGCAATCCTAAAATTCATATGGAACCACAAAAGGCCCCGAATAGCCAAAGTAATTTTGAAGAAGAAGACCAAAGCAGGAGGCATCACAATCCCAGACTTTAGCCTCTACTACAAAGCTGTCATCATCAAGACAGCATGGTATTGGCACAAAAACAGACACATAGACCAATGGAATAGAATAGAAACCCCAGAACTAGACCCACAAATGTATGGCCAACTCATCTTTGACAAAGCAGGAAAGAACATCCAATGGAAAAAAGACAGTCTCTTTAACAAATGGTGCTGGGAGAACTGGACAGCAACATGCAGAAGGTTGAAACTAGACCACTTTCTCACACCATTCACAAAAATAAACTCAAAATGGATAAAGGACCTGAATGTGAGACAGGAAACCATCAAAACCTTAGAGGAGAAAGCAGGAAAAGACCTCTCTGACCTCAGCCGTAGCAATCTCTTACTCGGCACATCCCCAAAGGCAAGGGAATTAAAAGCAAAAGTGAATTACTGGAACCTTATGAAGATAAAAAGCTTCTGCACAGCAAAGGAAACAACCAACAAAACTAAAAGGCAACCCACAGAATGGGAAAAGATATTTGCAAATGACATATCGGACAAAGGGCTAGTATCAAAAATCTATAAAGAGCTCATCAAACTCCACACCCGAAAAACAAATAACCCAGTGAAGAAATGGGCAGAAAACATGAATAGACACTTCTCTAAAGAAGACATCCGGATGGTCAACAGGCACATGAAAAGATGTTCAACGTCGCTCCTTATCAGGGAAATACAAATCAAAACCACACTCAGATATCACCTCACGCCAGTCAGAGTGGCCAAAATGAACAAATCAGGAGACTATAGATGCTGGAGAGGATGTGGAGAAACGGGAACCCTCTTGCACTGTTGGTGGGAATGCAAATTGGTGCAGCCGCTCTGGAAAGCAGTGTGGAGGTTCCTCAGAAAATTAAAAATAGACCTACCCTATGACCCAGCAATAGCACTGCTAGGAATTTATCCAAGGGATACAGGAGTACTGATGCATAGGGGCACCTGTACCCCAATGTTTATAGCGGCACTCTCAACAATAGCCAAATTATGGAAAGAGCCTAAATGTCCATCAACTGATGAATGGATAAAGAAATTGTGGTTTATATACACAATGGAATACTACGTGGCAATGAGAAAAAATGAAATATGGCCTTTTGTAGCAACATGGATGGAACTGGAGAGTGTGATGCTAAGTGAAATAAGCCATACAGAGAAAGACAGATACCATATGGTATCACTCTTATGTGGATCCTGAGAAACGTAACAGAAACCCATGGGGGAGGGGAAGGAAAAAAAAAAAAAAAGAGGTTAGAGTGGGAGAGAGCCAAAGCATAAGAGACTGTTAAAAACTGAGAACAAACTGAGGGTTGAGGGGGGGTGGGAGGGAGGGCAGGGTGGGTGATGGGTATTGAGGAGGGCACCTTTTGGGATGAGCACTGGGTGTTGTATGGAAACCAATTTGACAGTAAATTTCATATATTAAAAAAAAAATAAAGTTCTAAATGTCTAAAAAAAAAAAGAATGCTTACATGAAAGCAGCAGAACTTCAATGTATCATAAATCATAAGCATAAAAACATAGACTTATAATCTCCTCCCAAAGGCAGTCTAGGCTAGAAAAACACTATATGGACACATCTATTATATACTTCACGACAGTAATTAACTTTGGGCAACTAAATAACTTGGATACAACTAGTTGGATATTATACAATGAAAACACATCATGCAGAATTCTTTCTCTGATAAAACAGTTATGTATTTTATAATCTGGAAATGTTATCTAATTATAGATAACATTGACATCTGAATGTCAAAGCTTAAAGAAGTACATCAAATGACTTTCTAAGCATTTTAAATTCAATTCATTTTGGTTATTTTTCTACCATGTTTACCAAGGTTACTTTTTTATTGTCTTATGTTAAAAATATACTATAATACCAAGATATGAATAGGATTATGATTTTCAGAGATAACCATGTAAAAATCAATAAAATTAAATTGATGGTTTCATAATTTTAAAAAGTTAAGAAAAAAATGAACTCCAAAGAGATGCTTTGTTAAAGAATTCTAATTAACTGGATGAATAAGTATAATAATATGATTATACAGAGCCATTTGTATAATAACATTTATAACAAAATTATGTTATACTATGAACAAATCACTCAATATGCTAACTTCAAAATTCAAATTAACCTATGTTCTCAATCACTTATTTTCATTTAAAATAGAAAAATGAATGAGTTTGGTATTTTGATGTTTATTAATAAAAAAATACAATGTAACAGGATTAATGAATGATTCTGTTAAATGTTTCAATTTTTTTTTTATAATATTACACACCAAAGTTAAGGTCAGCCTAAAAGTATATGTAAACTTTGGATGAATTATTATATAGCCATGTTATCATAACTGCTTTTGAGCAATCCATGAAAAAAGGTTTTTGCAGACTAGGTTTTGCAGACCAAAGGTTTTACACAGACCCAGCTAGCTGCACTTTTGTTCTTCCGCCTGCTTGAAGGAAGAATTATGTTTTAGAGTAATATTAAATTACAATACCAGACTACATGCCTCAGAAGAATATTGTTTCTTTTTTTTTTTTTTCTTTCAAAACAAATAGTATTGACTTCTGGTTTTAGCTCTGACATGTAAAGACCTTGGAAGTCATCACTCCCTCTTACAGCCAAGGAAAGCTGAATAAAACAAAAATCAATGACTTTAATTAGACTCATCTGAGAATTGAGGTCACAGGATAAAGCCCAACCTAAAATCTGTAGAGACAGGAAAATATACAGAAGCACAGGCTACATTAACTTACCTGGATCAGAAGTCACTAGAGTCATAAACTGATAGAATCGCTTAAATGATAACTTTGATGAATTGCTAGAAGCAGAGAATAAACTAGTATGACAATAAGAAATTCCTGGGTTTCACATTTCAAAATCTTAGTGATCCCCACATTTTTATAGTTTTAATGTCCAGGAACCCAACTAGGTTTTCATGTTGAAGAAGCAAGAAATACTCTTGTGTTTCTAGCAAGGATAGGGAGGAAAACCATTTTGACATGTTATTCTTCACAGTAAAGGACTACCCAACAAGAGAAAAACTATGAGACTGGTCATCCACAATAAGTTATCTATGGGGGAAGGGAAATTAACCACCTACAGCCCCTCTAGCCTTTCTGTCTCACCTAATGGAGGAAAAAGAAAAAGCTGAGAAACACTTGTGAGACCACCATGGACACACCCACTAGGAGAATGAAACAGAGGACAATACTTCTCTTCCAACATTTTGCTACCGTATCAACAGGGATTCAGTATAATAACATTGGATTATAGCTAAAAGAGCCACAAAGCTCAGAGTCTATTAAAGAAGGAATGTTAGGAAAACACCAAAACACAGGGAGAATTTTAAAGAAACAAAAAACAAGGACACTAGAGGAAATTGAAGCCTCTGACACCAGAAGCTACAGCAAACATCAAGCACAGCCCAACTTTTCACAAGATTAACATAAAGCCTCACATTGAAATGCCTCTTCACCTCAGTTCCTATTACCTGACATTCTTGGCTTTCAACAAAAAAACTGCTAAGACCAGAAAAAAACAAAAAAACAAAAACAAAAACAAAAACAAAACAAAACAACAACAACAAAAAAACACCATACATTCTAAAGAGATGAAATAAGAATCAAAATCAGATGTGGATATAATAGAGATATGTTGGATCTATGAAACTTCGTATTTAAATAACTATGATTAACAGGCTAAGAGCTCTGGTGGAAAAGCAGACAACTTGCAAGAACAGATGGGTAATATAACCTGAGAAATGGAAACTCAAAAAATCAAAAGAAAATACTGAAAATCAAAAACAGTGTGACAGAAATGGCAAATCCTTTTGATGAGCTCATTAGGAAACTATCAGTGAGTTTTAAGACAGATGAATAGAAACTTCCCAAACTGAAATTAAAGAGAAAAAGTTATGAAAAAAAATACAAGAATTGTGGAACAATATCAAAATGTTTAATTATATGTTACTGGAATACCAGAAGGCAAAGAAAAAAAAAATAGTGGAGCTGAAGAAGTATTTGAAGAAATAATTGGAAGGATTTTTTCCAAAATTAATGGCAAACACCAAACCACAAAACAGGAAGCTAGCTCAGAGAATACCAAATGGAGTAAATAAAAAATCTGAATTAGATGGTTTACATTCAAACTGTAGAAAACGAAACATAAATAAAAAACCTTGGAAGCAATCAGAGAAGTAAAACATACTACCCATAGAGAAACAAGAATGAGAATTATACTTATTCCTTGTTAGAAGCCATGCAAGTAAGAAGATATTAAAATGAAATATTAGTGCTGAAAGAAAACAAACAAACAAAACTAACCCAGGGGTGCCTGGGTGGCTCAGTCTGTTGGGCATCCAACTTCAGGTTAGGTCATGCTCTTGTGGTTCACGAGTTTGAGCCTGGCATTGGGCTCTATGCTGACAGCTCAGAGCAAGGAGTCTGCTTTGGATTCTATGTCTCCCTTTCTCTCTCTGCCCCTCCCCTGCTCATTCTCTCTCCTCTCTCTCTCTCTCTCTCTCTCTCTCTCTCTCTCGTTCTGTGTCTCTCAAAAATAAACAAAAACAATAAAACTTTTTTTTTGAAAATTCTAAAAACTAATCTGGAATGATTTAAGCAGTGAAATTATCATTCAAAAGTGAATGTCTCAGAGACATAATGTCTCAGAGAAAAAAATGTGTCAGAGAAATAATAAAAGAGAATTTGTCACCCGTAGACCTTCCCTGTCAGAAATGTTAAAAAATGTTCTTCAGGAAGAGGGAAAGTGATATAAGTCAGAAATTCAGCTGACATAAAGGACAAGCATTGGAGAAGAATAAATGAAGGTAAAATATTTTCTTATTCTTAGTTTATCATTTAATAGCTAAGTTATTTGTTCAAAGTAATAACAGTAACAATATATTGAGAGATTATAGCTCACCTATAGGTGAAATAAATGAAAGCAATGCTATAAGGGACAGGAAGGAGAAATTAGTAATATTTTTTATAAGATACTTATATTATGCATAAAGCAGTAGTACTATTTGAGAGTGGACTTAGATTAGTTATAAGGGTCCATTGCAAATTCTAAGGTAACCACCAAAAAAAAAAAATTTAAAGAATTATAATTGATATGGCAAGAGAAAAAATGGAATTGTATAAAATGGTCTGTTAAAACCAAAAATGCAGGGCACCTGGGTGGCTGAGTCAGTTGAGTGTCAGACTTCAGCTCAGGTCATGATTTCACACTCCGTGAATTCGAACCCTGTGTCGGGCTCTGTTTCAGATTCTGTGCCTCCCTCTCTCTGCCCCTTCCCCACTCATGCTCTGTCTCTCTCTGTGTCTCAAAAATGAATAAATGTTACACATTTTTTTAAATATAAATTTTTAAAAAAACCAAAAATGCATAAAAACGGAAGATAAAAATCAAAAACAAATACAACAAATAGAAAACTTTACATAGGAGATATAAATCAATTATTTCAATAATTATTTTAAATGTGAATGGTCTAAACATATCAGTTAAATGATGGAGAATGACAAAGTGGGTTTAAAAAAAGAAACAGACCCAACTAAATGTTGTTTACAAGCAACTCACTTTAAATCTAAAGACTCAGGTAGGTTAACAATGATAGGACAGAAAATAATATAATTATGCTAACACTAATCCAAAGAAGGCTGCAGTAGCTATATTAATTTCTTAAAAAGCTGACTTCAGAATAGGGAAAAATTATCAGGGACAGAGAGATGTATTACATAATAATAAGGAGGTCAATTCTCCAAGAAAACATAACAATCCTTAATGTGTATGTGCCTAACAATGGTGTCAAAATATGTGAGTCTAAAAATGTAAGGAGAAATAAACAAATCTATTGTTATAGTTAAAGACTTAAACATCCTTCTTCCAGTAAATGATAGATCAATTAGGTGGAAAATCACTAAGGATATGGTTGATAAAACAGTACCATCTATCAACTAGACCTAATTAACTTTATAGAATAATTCAACCAAAAATAGCAGAATACACATTACTCTCAAGCTCACAAAGAGCATTCACTACTGTAAACCACATTTGGGGACATAAAACTTACTGACAAATTTGAAAGAAGAGAAATCATAAAGTGTGTTCTCAGACCACACTGAAACTATACTAGACTCATTGGAAGGGAGCCGCCTTCCAATAACAGGAAGATAGTCAGAATTCCCCCAAATATTTGGAGATGAAATAAAACACCAGTAAATATCAATCAAATAAATCTCATGAGAAATTTTTAAAATATTTGTAATCAATTGAAATGAAAATTTATCATAACTTACAGGATAGAGTGAAAGCAGTGCTTACAGGGAAATTTATAGTATTAAGTGTATATATTAAAAATAAAGAAAGATATAAAATCAATAATCTTAGCTTCTGCCTTAGGACAATATAGAAATTTAACTATAAAGAAATCACAAAATAATAAAAGTAAATTAAGAACATAAATCAATGAAATCGAAACCAAGAAAACAATAGAGAAAAATCAACAAAACCAAAAGCTGATTCTTGGAAAAGACAATAAAATTGATAAATCCCTTGTCAGGCTAAACAAAATAAAAAGAGAGAAGACCCAAATTATCAATATTAGAAATGAAAGATTGGTGATCACTACTGATTCATGGACATCAAAATGATACTAAAGAAATATTATAAACAACTCTATGCTTGCAAATTTGATAATTTGACAATTCCTGAAAGAAATAAACTACCAAAACTCACACAAGGACAAATAGATAACCTGAATAGGCCTAAATATATTAAAGAAATAAGATCTATAATTAATATCCTTTAAAAAAAAAAGGCCCATATGGATTCATTGGTGAATACTACCAAATATTTAAGTACAATTCTCTATAATCTCTCCTAGCAAATAAAAGCAGAAGGAACATTTCTTAATTCAATCAATTACCCAAATACCCAAACCAGATAAAGATATTACATACAAGGGAGAAAAACTACAGACCTATATCTCTCATGAACATAGATGCTAAACAAAATATTAGCAAACTGAATCCAATAATACATAAAAAGAATTATACACCATGACCAAGTAGAATTTATTCCAATTATGCAAAGCTATTTCAACATTTTAAGTTAATGTAATTTAATCTACATTCTATAAATGATTAAATGTCTAAAAACTAGTGCATGAGTGCTCAAATGTTTGGTAAGCAAAACATACAGTAATTTCTCACAAGTATTATCCTTGTTAGGCCATAATCTCATTACAAGTGTGGCAGAGGAGGACAATGTTCAAGTGTAATTTAAAATTAATGTAGTTCACAATATCAACAGGTTAAAGGAAAAAAAAAAGCATATGATAATACACAGGAAAAGCACTTGACAAAATCCAACACCCATTTATAACAAAGACTCAGCAAACGGGCTAGAGGGGAACTTTCAACTTGATAAAGGACACACAGTAAAACCTTACCTTCTAACAGTATACTTAATGCTGAAAAACTGGATGCTTTCCTCTAAGATTAGGGAACACAAGACAAAGGATAGCTCCTCTCATTACTACTTTTAAACATGATAGTGAAAATACTAGCTAATACAATAAAACAAGAGAATAGAATATAAGGTATAGCTCTTGGGAAGGAAGAAATAAAATTGTGCTTGTTCACAGATGACACATTTGTTTATAAAAAAAAAAAAGAATAATCAAAAAAATCCTTCTGGTTCTAAGACATGATTATATCAATATTGGAGAATGCAAGGGTAATATACCAATGTCAATTGCTTTCTTATATATCAGCAATGAACAACTGGAATTTGAAAGTAAGGTGAGTACTTTCAATACATCAGCACTACAACATCTCTCAGAGGTCTACTGAGATCTTGTCAACTGAATATCACGGGGGATAATGGGAGAGCTTCTGGAGAGCTTCTAGAGCATAAAAGACATGTTACTACTACTATCATCTATCTCTTGATCAGTGGTTCTCCATTAGGGGAGATTTTGCATAGGGAACATTTGGCAATGTCTGGAGACATTTTTGCTAATCAGAACTAGTTCAAAGGGTGCCAGTGGTGTCTAGTGGGGAGAGAACAGATATGCTGCTAAACATTCTACAATGCACAAGACAGCCTCCAGGCCCCCCAGCAAAGAATCATCTCCCCAAAATAATCATGTAATACTCTACTCTACATAGATACACATGCCAAACTCATACTTAAATTAGATGGTTTCAACCAAAGTGAGAGAGGAAAGATTTGAGGTTGACTGAGAAATAATAATCCAATCACAGTGGAATAAATTAATTTAAAATTTAAATTAAAAAATAAAAACATGTATCATTTCAATACAATAGATATATTTGTGTAATATTCACCAAAGAGAAAGAGAGCATTTTGCTTATTTTTACAAAAGAAAAGTAAGCAATTTTTAGAAAAATTGAACAAAAATTGAAATCACAATGCTTACATTTCAATTTAAATAAATGTCATTTGAGCTATAATTTAACATATATGTAATTTAAAGGTCAACAAACAATGTGGAAGTGATTTCATGTATTTTTCTTTCATGATAGAATTATCAAAAGTACAGTGTATACAATAGGACATTCTGTCACCTGAGAATCAGTATCTCTTCCACCTGCCCTGACACTCCCTAACACCTGCTCTTACTTGAGCTTGGATGCTTATCTCTGGTATTAAAAATTTCCATGTTGGGGCACCTGGGTGGCTCAGTCAGTAAGCATCTGACTTTGGCTCAGGTCATGATCTCACTGTTCATGAGTTTGAGCCCCGTGTTGGGCTCTGTGCTGACAGCTCAGAGCCTGGAACCTGCTTCGGATTCTGTGTGTGTGTGTCTCTCTCTCTGCTCCTCACCCACTCACACTCTGTCTCTCTCTCTCAAAAATAAATAAGTGTTAAAAACACAAAAATCTGCACAACCTGAACCACAGAATTCAGCAGGTACGTGGTGCAGAGAGGTGAACTTGGGGAGAGAGAAGCCGGCAGCGGGCAGGGAGACACCTTTGCAGGCTGAGACAGGATGGAGACTGGGCCAGGGGAGAATACAGGAAAAGCACCCCTCCCCAAAAGCAGCTGGAGAGAAAGTGGAAAGTTGGAAACAGACGCAGGGACTAAAGTAAAAAGGGAGAAAGGAGAAAGGAAAGGGTTTAAATTTCATTAAGACTGTAAACAAGGGGAGCGCAATGGCTGCAACTCCGCAGCTCCATACCTGGCGGTGCTCTGGTGGGAAGGGCGAATCCCCAGGAACAGAGTGGTGTCTGGGAGGTTCTTGGGCCACACAGGGGAAAGCAGTTCCTCTGCTAGAAGGACATTTGGTAGAGACTGTTGAAGCCACCTGGTCCCAGCAGACCCCAGAAAGGGGCCACATTTGCTGGTGATAGAACACGGTCATTAACTGTGAAGCCTGGTGCCAGATGTGTATTGTGATTTTCTATAATCCCTGAAAAGCTGCTGCTATGCTATCTCGCAAACTTTTTCTGGCTCGGGCTGGCACCTGGCCACAGTCTTGCCGCACCTGCGGCAGCAGCAAGGCCCAGCAGGTGTTCCTGGGTGCAACCTGCATTCAGCCATTGCATGGCGAGACCCTCCCCCAGAGGGGCGGATCGGGTCAAAGCCGCATAAGGGGCCGGGGAAAACAGCCGCATCTGAGGCAAAACTTGGGAGAGGTACTGCCTAGGGCCTGGTCACGGAGAGTGAAACAGCGGGGAGTGGAGGAAAGCTGACGACAGAAGATGGTTGCACGATTGCTGTTCCCAGAGAACAGAATGGGTAGCTGGATGGTGCCATTTTTACCACTCCCACGCATGCGCACACACATCTACCAGCACTACAACACTTCACCCCAGTAGGCTAGCATCACCATCTAGTGGAGAACGGAGCTGTTACACTGAGCCCCGCCCAACAGGGCCAACCTCGCTCTTCAAGAACACAAGTCTCACCCCTTACATACTTTATGGACTATAAAGCGTACATAGTCTGACTTCTGGGGGAAATGAAGTAATTGTAGTCCTATTTAAATCTGTTAGGAGGTCCATCTATTCAATTTTCTTTCCTTTTTTTTTCTTTTTTTTTCTCTTTTACACTTATTTTTCTTGAATACAGAAAGAGAAAAAAATCATTTTTATTTTCAATTTTTATTAAAATTTTTTTCTTTAATTTTTTTACTATATTTTTTACCTTTGTGTAAATTTTTTCAAATTCTATCTTACTTCCATTCTATTTTAGTCTACTTCAGTGTATTCCCCTTTTCAAATTTTCAAACGATTTCCTTGTTTTCTTTTTTCTTTTCCTTTTTTCTCTTTTTCATTTCTTTTCTTTTTCTTCAATGCAGAAAGTGAAAAACTTCATTCTTTCAATTTCTATAAAATATTTTTCTTTAATTTTTTACTATATTTTTTGCTTTTATGTAATTTTTTTCAAATTCTATTTTACTTCCATGATTTTATTTTAGTCTACTACAGTGTATTCACTTTTTCAAATTTTCAAACGATTTCTTTTTTTCTATCTTTTCTCTTTTTCATTTCTTTTCTTTTTCTTGAATACAGAAAGAGAAAAAATTCATTTTTTATTTTAATTTTTATTAAAAATACTTTTCTTTAATTTTTTTCTACTATATTCTGTACTTTTCTGTAAATTTTTTCAAATTCTATTTTACTCCCATCATCTCATATTAGTGTACTTCAGTGTATTCATTTTTTCAAATTATCAAACGATTTCCTGCCCGCCCTTTTTTCTCTAATCTGTCAAACCACTTTCAACACCCAGACCAAAACACACCTAGGATCCAGCATCATTTATTAGATTTGTGTGTGTGTGTGTGTGTGTGTGTGTGTGTTTAATTTTTTAATTTTATTTTTTTACTTTTCTTAATTTTAATTTTTCTACCTCATTAACTCCTTTTCTCCCCTCAAACTGACAAAATGAAGGAATTCACCCCAAAAGAAAGAGCACGAACAAACGACAGCCAGGGATTTAACCAACACAGATACAAGCAAGATGTCTGAACCAGAAATTAGAATCACGATAATAAGAATACTAGCTGGAGTCGACAATAGATTAGAATCCCTTTCTACAGAGATAAAAGAAGTAAAAAATAGAATGAAATTAAAAATGCTATAACTGAGCTGCAATCACAGACAGATACAGTGGCGGCAAGGATGGATGAGGCAGAACAAAGAATCATTGATATAGAGGACAAACTTATAGAGAATAATGAAGCAGAAAAAAAGACGGAGATGAAGGCAAAAGAGCACAATTTAAGAATTAGAGAAATCAGTGACTCATTAAAAAGGAACAGCATCAGAATCATAGGGATCCCAGAAGAGGAAGAGAGAGAAATAGGGATAGAAGGGTTATGTGAGCAAATCATAGCAGAAACCTTTCCTAACCCGGGGAAAGACACAGACATCAAAATCCAGGAAGCACAGAACCCCTATTAGATTCAACAAAAACTGACCATCAACAAGGCATGCCATAGTCAAATTCACAAAATACTCAGGCAAGGAAAGAATCATGAAAGCACCAAAGGAAAAAAGTCCCTAACCTACAAGGGAGGACAGATCAGGTTTGCAGCAGACCTATCCACAGAAACATGGCAGGCCAGAAAGGAGTGGCAGAATATATTCAATGTGCTGAATCAGAAAAATATGCAGCCAAGAATTTTTTATCCATCAAGGCTGTCATTCAAAATAGAAGGAGAGATAAAAAGTTTCCCAGACAAACAAAAATTAAAGGAATTTGTGACCATTAAACCAGCCCTGCAAGAAATTTTAAGGGGGACGTTCTGAGGGGAGAAAAGATGAAAATATATGTATGTGTGTGTGTGTGTGTATATATATATATATATATATATATATATATATATATATCAAAAGCAACAAAGACTAGAAAGGACCAGAGTACACCACCAGAAACCCTAACTCTACAAGCATCATAATGGCAATAAATTCATATCTTTCAGTACTCACTCTAAACGTCAATGGACTCAGTGCTCCAATCAAAACACATAGGGTAACAGAATGGATAAGAAAACAAGATCCATCTATATGCTGTTTACAAGACACACTTTAGACCTAAAGGCACCTACAGATTGAAAATAAGGGGATGGAGAACCATCTATCATGCTAATGGTCAACAAAAGAAAGCCGGAGTAGCCATACTTATATCAGACAATCTAGACTTTAAAGACTGTATCAAGAGATGCAGAAGGGCATTATATCATAATCAAGGGGTCTATCCACCAAGAAGACCTAACAATTTTAAACATTTATGTGCCAAAAGTGGCAGCACCTAAATATATAAATCAATTTATCACAAACATAAAGAAACACATCGATAGTTATACCATAATAGTAGGAGACTTCAACACCCCACTCACAACAATGGACAGATCATCTAATCAAAAAATCAACAAGGAAACAATGGCTTTGAATGACACACTGGACCAGATGGACTTCACAGATATATTCAGAACATTTCATCCTAAAGCAGCAGAATATACATTCTTCTCCAGTGCACATAGAACGTTCTCCAGAATAGACCATATACTGGGAGACAAATCACCCCTAAGTAAGTACAAAATATTGAGAGCATACCGTGCATATTTTCAGACCACAACACTATGAAACTCGAAATCAACCACAAGAAAAAATTTGGAAAGGTAACAAATACTTGGAGACTAAAGAACATCCTACTAAAGAATGAATGGGCTAACCAAGCAGTTACAGAGGAAAATAAAAGTATATGGAAGTCAATGAAAATGATAACACCACAACCCAAAACCTCTGGGATGCAGCAAAGGCGGTCATAAGAGGAAAGTATATAGCAATCCAGGCCTTCCTAAAGAAGGAAGAAAGATCTCAGATACACAACCTAACCTTACACTTTAAGGAGCTGGAAAAAGAACAGCAAATAAAACCCAAAACCAGCAGAAGACAGGAAATAACAAAGAGTGCAGAAATTAATGCTATCGAAACCAAAAAAAACAGAACAGAGCAATGAAATCAGAAGCTGGTTCTTTGAAAGAATTAAAAAAAAATTGATAAACCACTAGCCAGTTTGATCAAGAAGAAAAAGGAAAGGACCCAAATAAATAAAATCAAGGATGAAAGAGGAGAGATCACAACCAACACAACAGAAATAAAAACAATAAGAGAGTATTATAAGCAATTATATGCCAATAAAATGGGCAATCTGGAAGAAATGGACAAATTCCTAGAAACATATACACTACCAAAACTAAAACAGGAAGAAATAGAAAATTTTAACAGACCCATAACCAGTAAGGAAATCGAAGTAGTAATCAAAACTCCCAAAAAACAAGAGTCCAGGGCCAGATGGCTTTCCAGGGGAATTCTACCAAACATTTAAGGAAGAGTTAACACCTATTCTCTTGAAACTGTTCCAAAAAATAGAAATAAAAGGAAAACTTCCAAACTCTTTCTATGAAGCCAGCATTACCCTGATTCCAAAACCAGAGACCCCACTAAAAAGGAGAACTTTAGACCAATTTCCCTGATGAACATGGATGCAAAAATCCTCAAGATATTTCCCAACTGGATCCAACAATACATTAAAAAAATTATTCACCACGACCAAGTGGGATTTATAACTGGGATACAGGGCTGGTTCAATATCCACACAATAATTAATGTGATTCATCGCATCAATAAAAGAAATGATCCTCTCAATAGATGCAGAGAAAGCATCTGACAAAATACAGCATCCTTTCTTGATAAAAACCCTCAAGAAAGTAGGGATAGAAGGATCACACCTCAAGATCCTAAATGCCATATATGAATGACCCAGAGCTAATATCATCCTCAGTGGGGAAAAACTGAGAGCTTTCCCCCTAAGGTCAGGACAAGACAGGGATGTCCACTCTCGCCACTGTTATACAGCATAGTATTCGAAGTCTTAGCCTCTGTAATCAGACAATACAAAGAAACAAAATGCATCCAAATCGGCCCGGAGGAGGTCAACCTTTCACTCTTCACAGACGACATGATACTCCATATGGAAAACCAAAAAGATTCCACCAAAAAACTGCTAGAATTGATTCATGTATTCAGCAAAGTTGCAGGATATAAAATCAATGTACAGAAATCGGTTGCATTCCTATACACCAACAATGAAGTGACAGAAAGAGAAATCAATGAATCGATCCCATTTACAGTTGCACCAAAAACCATAAAATACCTAGGAATAAATCTAACCAAAGAGGTGAAAAATCTATACACTGAAAACTAGAAAGCTTATGAAAGAAATTGAAGAAGACACAAAAAAAATGGAAAAAGATTCCATGCTCCTGGATAGGAAGAACAAATATTGTTAAAATCTCAATACTACCCAAAGCAGTCTACATATTCAATGCAATCCCTATCACAATAACACCAGCATTCTTCACAGAGCTAGAGCAAATAATCCTAAATTTTGTATGGAACCAGAAAAGACCCTGAATAGCCAAAGCAATCCTGAAAAAGAAAACCAAAGCAGGAGGCATCACAATCCCAGATTTCAAGCTATACTACAAAGCTATAATCATCAAGACAGTATGGTACTGGCACAAGAACAGACACTCAGATCAATGGAACAGAATAGAGAAACCAGAAATGGACCCACAAGTGTATGGCCAACTAATCTTTGACAAAGCAGGAAAGAATAGCCAATGGAATAAAGACAGTCTTTTCAGCAAGTGGTGCTGAGAAAACTGGACAGTGACATGAAGAAGAATGAACCTGGACCACTTTCTTACACCATACACAAAAATAAACTCAAAATGGATGAAAGACCTCAATGTAAGACAGAAAGCCATCAAAATCCTCGAGGATAAAACAGGCAAAAACCTCTTTGATCTTGGCCGCATCAACTTCTTACTCAACACAGCTCTGGAGGCAAAGGAAACAAAACCAAAAATAAACTATTGGAACTTCATCAAAATTAAAAGCTTCTGCACAGCAAAGGAAACAACCAGCAAGACTAAAAGGCATCCTACAGAATGGGAGAAGATATTTGCAAACAATACATTAGACAAAGGGTTAGTATACAAAATCTATAAAGAACTTACCAAACTCAACACCCAAAAAATAAACAATCCAGTGAAGAAATGGGCAAAAGATGTGAATAGACACTTCTCCAAAGAAGACATCCAGATGGCCAACCGAAACGTGAAAAAATGCTCAACATCACATATCATCAGGGAAATACAAATCAAAACCACCATAAAATATCACCTGACACCTGTCAGAATGGCTAACATTAACAACTCAGTCAACAACAGATGTTGGCGAGGATGCAGAGAAAGAGGATCTCTTTTGCATTGTTGGTGGGAATGCAAGCTGGTGCAGCCACTCTGGAAAAGAGTATGGAGATTCCTCAAAAAACTAAAAATAGAACTACCCTACGACCCAGAAATTGCACTACTAGGCATTTATCCATGGGATACAGGTGTGCTGTTTTGAAGGGACACATGCACCCCCATGTTTACAGTAGCACTATCAACATTAGCCAAAGTATGGAAAGAGCCCAAATGTCCATCGATGGATGAATGGATAAAGAAGATGTGGTATATATATATATATATATATATATATATATATATATATATATATATACACACACACAGCAGAGTATTACTCGGCAATCAAAAAGAATGAAATCTTGCCATTTGCAACTATGTGGATAGAACTGGAGGGTATTATGCTAAGTGAAATTAGTCAGAGAATGACAAAAATCCTATGACTTCACTCATATGAAGACTTTAAGAGACAAAACAGATGAACCCAAGGGAAGGGAAACAAAAGTAATATAAAAACAGGGAGGGGGACAAAACAGAAGAGACTCATAAATATGGAGAACAAACTGAGAGCTATGGGAGGGGTTGTGGGAAGGGGGATGGGCTAAATGGGTAAGGGGCACTAAGGAATATACCCCTGAAATCATTGTTGCACTATATGCTAATTTGGATGTAAATTTTTAAAAAATAAAAAATAAAACAAGTTATAATTTTTTTTAAATTTTCATGTTAAAAACAAAGCAAAATAAATTTCCATGTTTTTCCCTTTATTAATTACAAATATAGCTAAAAATGGTAATTATAGTAAATAAATAAATAGATAAATAAATAAATAAATGTATGTCAGATATATTCACATAGCTCATCCCCTGGTGATAGGCACTTGAATGTATCTCTCAAAAGGAAGAAAAAGTACATTTCCAGGGTTCCCTTTGTCATTTATCAAGAAAAATAGTATTGCCTTTGCTTTGGGGATTTTTCTTTCAATTTTTTAGAATATTGATAAAAAGCAGGAGCCAGAGAGCTATTTTCCGGGAAAAATCTATTTTCATTTTTAAAATATGTAATCATAGAGCAGTAAGGCTGCTTATAAATTAAATAAATATAGAATGTGCTGAATATCTCACCATCCACCTGTATCTCTCTTTTTTTGAGTCCCCATAATTAGAGAGGATGTGTGGCTGGCACTCCAGACACAGTAGACGTTGCTTCCAGCTGGGGACCAGTAATCTCAAGTTTGATAGATCTGTCACTAAATTTCAAAATGGGATTCAAAAAGCAGGAAAAGAGTCAAACCTTGACAGTGATGACCTGTCTAAAGTGAAAATAAGGAACATATTGAATTGCTTATTTAAAATGCTAAGAAACACCGGGTGATACATGGAATTGTTGAATCACTATATTGTACACCGGAAATTAACATAACACTGTATATTTACTGGAATTAAAATAAAAACTTAATTTAAAAAATGGAGAACAAAAGGAAACTTGAATGCCTTGATTTGTTTTCTCATTTTATGTAGAGATTTATAAAGGGAAAGCTAATATCTTGCTTGGAAAAATTTTTAAGACATTCTATAAATGATTAAATGTTTAAAACCTAGGATATCAGTACTCAAATGTCCAGTAAGCAAAACACATACAGCAATTTCTCATAAGTATTATCCTTGTTAGGCCATAATCTCATTACAAATGTGGCAGAGGAGGACAATGTTCATGTGTGAAGGCATAAATGAGAAAGATCAGATTAATTTTAGAGGCAGAAGAAAGTTTAGAAAAGGTGGCATTTGACTAGAATGGCAAGGATAAACAGAAATTCCAAAAATTGAAATGATAAATATTAAAAGCAAAAGTCTACTTATATCTGGACAAATGTATTTATTGACCAACAAAACATGAGTTCTGTGGTAGACACAGATAGGTGCTGCCCAGAGACAATCTCTTCAAGAATGAAGTTGCTGCTAAGCTACAGCATATTCAGCAGGTAGGCTTCAGCTCTTCGCTCCTTCAGGGGCTGCGTCAGTTTCAGAAGTCACATCATTTTGAGCCCATATTTATTGACTGAGCAAGGTGAGGTACAAAGTTCCTGGAATTTGGGCCGGATATGACACTCTGGTGGGCATTACTCACTCCAGAGCTCCCTGCCAAGCTGGCTAGGGTTTTGTGAGGCCTACACTGCAATTCAGTGACTTCTATGGCCAGGTGTTTCCTCTTCTCCCTTCACAGAAGTTGATAATTAATCAACACTTTGCACCCCAAGCTCTATCTCGGCTCCTGGAGAACCCAGAAATGGGGTCCAAGTAAGTAGGTCCTAAGATGGAGTACTGGGGCTAGCTGACTAAGCAACCTGCAGACAATGAGGACACATCACTGGTGGCAAGTGAAGAACATTTCTCCAGAAAAGTGACAGTTAATGCTTTACCAGTGGTAAACTGGAAAGGTGTACCAGGGAAGAGGGGAGTACATTAACACAGGTGAAGATCAAGTGCTACAGGTTAGAGAGGAACC
Organism: Panthera uncia; assembly: GCF_023721935.1. Classification (NCBI taxonomy): domain Eukaryota; kingdom Metazoa; phylum Chordata; class Mammalia; order Carnivora; family Felidae; genus Panthera; species Panthera uncia. The sequence goes on from NC_064810.1 coordinate 43,886,726, forward strand.
AGCAGGTGTAAGGATAACAGGACAAGATGGCTATGGCTAAGGCCACTGATGCTCCATTTAGAAAGGGAACAAACAGCTGAGGTACCAGGCAACCCAAAGCCAAGTACGAAAGCCAGAGGCCTGTTTGGTTGCCTATAAAGTCACTCTCATCATCTGCATGGCAGGGCAGAAAAAGCCAAGGACCAAGTGTAGGACCTAATAGACCAAGTAGTTAAATGCCCAACAACTGAGAAGACCAAAGGCACATCAGTTACACTGCAGTCAGAGCTCTGAATAGGAAAACCTTGGACCCCAGCATGTGAGATAGAGCTGCTATCTGAATATGTATGGAGTGGATCCTGTAGTGCAAGGGGTACACAAGGGTAAATGTGAAGATGTGCCTTCCAAACCCTCCTTAAGGGAAGGACCTGATGTGGGGAATATGCTCACCAGACACTGTCCAGCTAACATCCTCTTCAGGATCTGCCTCAGCTATAAAGACCAGTTTTGTCTGAGGTCACACTCTTTCCAGGGCAACCTATAACCCATTACTAAGTGAGGGGAGGTATAGAAAGTTCAGCCCAAGGCATGACACTCCAGCAAGTGTTGTTCCAGAGCCCCTGCTGGTTTGGTCCAAGCTTTGTCTAGTCTGACTTTTGCAAAACTGAGTCTGACTCCTGTGCTTTGCTCTCACAGGTTTCCGTCTTTAACATACATCTTGAATCCAAACTCAATCTCAACAACTGCTGCCAGAGATACCACACTGCAACTCAAACAGTTTAGACAGAAACTACATACAAGAAATAACACACAATTAGAAGGTAACTGGGGTTTTTTGTTGCCTGTACATTATAGTTAATGAAAATTTGATAGGAAGTATTTAAGGTGATTTTTTTTCCCGCACTTGTGAGAAAGAGAATTTTTGTCATTTGTAAAACTATCCAATTCTTTGTAGGTTCCTGGGTAAAATCTGAAACTGCCTCCCATACAGAGAGAACAAGGAGAGATGGAAGAAAGAAGCAAGCCACTCCAGACTAGTAGGCAGCAGTTTAAATACAAGGCTCCTCTTGGGCAGCCGCAAGATGAGTGGATCTCTGCTCCCTTCTGCCAGAATCTTAAAATTCTTAACTGGGTTCTGTCACATATACCACACAGATGATCTCAACAACACATTATTCTCTCAAGGCTGCAACCTTGAAGATGGCTCCCATTGTGGGAACAGTCAGGAGAAGGTAGGATCCTAAGACAGGGTGTGGGGGGAGAAGCCTCCAATAGCCAGATGGAGCTCACAGGTCAACTAGAAGTCACATCCTCTCAATAATTTCCTCCAATGCTGCACCCTGGAGACTACTCCTTGCAATCTTACATGCTCCCCCTCTTCAGCAATGTGCCCTGAGCAGTCATCAAAGTATTTTATCACCATGGAGGTGACTTATTTGGCTGCTTTCTGGTTGCAGCAGAGGCCAATGGCACAGCCACAATATAAGCACATACAAACAAAACAAAACAAAACAAAACAAAACAAAACAAAACAAAACAAAA